>NW_023269806.1:0-107855 GCF_004353265.1 Vitis riparia | reverse complement strand
GCCAGCATATTTACATCCGCATAAATAAACAATGGCTTAGCAACACACAGTGGCAAGATAATTAACAGGTCACAGCAACTACTGATTGAAGAACAAATAAAATATCTCCCTAGCCTTTGGCTGAAAGAAGACAATATATAAGAAACGTGCCTGGAGGAGAATCAGTAAAATGGACGTTTTGCAAATCTAGCCTGGAGAGAAGAGCTAAAACTTCCTTCTCTTTCTGCATTAAGCAAAAAATACAGATTAATGTGTAACCACACAGGAGGCACATGTGTGCATGAATTCTGCAAAGAGACATGCTTCCAAGTATATAAGTGAAAAACTTAGTCATTCCACCATGCGACACACAGATATAGTTAAGAGATGGCACAACGAAACGTGATTATTATAGTATTAGAAAAGCATAGCAAATATTACACTAGGAGAAGAAAAGTAGGTTGACCTTTGATGACAACAAGATACCTTTGGATATTCGGAGGGATAAGGTCCTATATATCTTTTAAATGTCATGTTGATGAAGGTCTGAAGTTTTGTTATAGATTTTCTTGGAACCTATGTTTTTAAATTTCATTTTTGAAGTTTGTTGGCTTGCTTGATAAATTTGCTGGTTGCATACTTCTCCTTAGAGGGGCCTTGGATTTGTTGCATACTTCTCTTTATAGGCACCTCACATTTGTTTTCCTTATCCATTTTCTTCTGGGCAACAGTTAGAGTATCTATAACAGATGGTGATATTGCAAGAGCCATTTCTATTGCCTTCAAAGCCTCAAACAATCACCCATCCAATGAGATACTAGGATTTGATGTATGAAACAACAAAAGAAATCTGCCAATAACAAGGCCCAAAATCACATATAAGTGAATAAAGTCCGTATAGGGTTTTTTATTTTATTTATTTATTATTTTTTGTATTTTTGTCCTTTTTCCTGAATATTTCAATGGCCAACAAGCTTTCAATGCTTCCCTGTTTTTTGAAATCTTACATAGACCAAAACCAACAGAACCAAAACCAACCTTCAAAATGTAATTCTGAACCATGATAAAGTGCAAATCATGATGGATGTTTGAGCAACACACAATTTTCAGGAATTCAGTGAGCTCTAGCTAGTTCTCCTTCACTTAAAATAGTCAAGCCCAGTCAACAGAACGTTACAATTCAGACAGCACTATGAATGGAGTGCAATTGAATTTTGGCTCAACAGAAGCTAAGAACAGGATTCCTAAGAGGCAAATTCTCACTTAACAGTCAATAGTGCACCAAATACAAGGCATACGAAGAAAGCATGTTTACAATAATGTTTCTCCTTTTTCAACAACACTCATAAGCAACCTCCCAGCTAGAGTTGTAAATAGATATCAAATACAAGGCATTGATTTTCACAGAGATCATTGGGAAGGAAATCTATAGCACTTACAGAAATATACTGGATGACTTCATTGCCTGCAACTATAGATGCAGATATTCGCTTTGCTGGTTCAACAGAGTATTCTGCTCGAGCATTTCGGATTGCTCTAGTCTAAGTCCCACAAAATGGACCCAAATAAAAAAAAAATGATGATTCTTTCAGGATGGCGACACAAGGTAATAAAAATTTAAGCTATGGTGGGTTGGGTGTGGAAGCATTGGGGCATTACTGAAGAGCATATTTATTACTCACCAAAGATTGTAAATTTTCAAACTTCTTTATTGAGCTCGCATGCATTGGCAATGAAGTCTGGGGCCAAGAAGAATTCATAAGAGCTTCTTTTCGATTGGGAAGTGCCTGTATATAAGTCAAAGGAAAAATAATATTAAAACATGAACAAATTAACTGTTATATCATACAGAAATCTCCCAGGAGCACCACAGGGCAACATTGAATACTATCTTTTGGAGTTTATTCATTAGCATGAATGATTGTAGGTCAACCATTATCCTTGGAAGTTGAGATACAATGCGACATAAAGATAAGGTTTTAGAGGAAACATGGAAAAGTCACCTCCTGCTTATGTTACAAATATTGGGTGATGCAGTATTTGACTACAGAAGTGCTTTTAGTGCTAATGGGTGTTTTACCAACAAGTGAAGCACAAAAAGTTAAAAAAAATAATCATTACAGTCACCCATTTGCATACTATCTTTTAGCACTAATAAGGTATCTTGCATGTAGTCTGAAAAACATGTAGAAATGTACATGAAATGGTATCAGCAACAAGTGATCCATTATATCACCTATTCATAATTATTTAAGAAAAGGCCTATCAATGTAGACATCTGCTACCTATAGTTTAAATTGAAGAAATACTAAAGAAACAACCATAGAAACAAGGCATTTAGCCAAATTTGATATGCCATTGCATCCTACAAATTCTTTGCATCTCTCTCTTCACACTGATCATTGTACCGCATAAAGGAACACTTTCGAAATAACTTGATTCATGATACACCATATAGGAGATATGTCTTATTAGCTATCACAATGAACTAGGCATGACTCAATAGATCTCAAATAACCTTGGATATGTTTGCTGAGGGCTGATACCAGACAAAGAATTAGCAAATACTCTCCATATTTTGAGTGCAAATCAAATGGTTTCAACTAGGCTAACTGGCTAAAGTTGAATCTAATTTGGTGATTGATTTCTGAAACTGCAATACAGAAATGCGGGTAAGGATGTTTTCCTATTATTTCTACTGGTAGAATTTTTTTTACCAAGGAAACTTCACTAATGGCTAGGCTTAGAGTTAAATAACAAACAATAATTTTTACAATTATAATGTATAATGTCATTCACCAGCCTTTGAAGTCAGCAAAATATTGGTACAACCTCTGTAAGACAGTGGTTGAGCATAAGCTACAGATACTGAACTTTGAGCTTTCAATCAAAAGCATGGTCATTATGACACTGCCATGTAAAGGACATATATCAATTTTCAAAAAAAATCTAAGATATCTAAGCAGAAGATCACATAGAATGAGCGACTAAGAAATTATGGTGTATAGCTAGAGGAATTTAAATTAACATATTATCATTAAAATAACAAAACCATTACCTGCCATAATGCCTCGGTTACAAATGGCATGAATGGATGTAGCATTTTAAGTATGTTTTCAAAAACATATAAAAGAACTGCCTGAGCAACTGAATGACCTCCAGAGTGATAAAGGCGGGCTTTACTGGCTTCAATATACCTAGAAAACAAATTAAAATCATTGACCATTGCTAGAAGAAATAAAGTCAGGAAACAATTATGCAAAACATTTGATTCAAACAAAGGGGACTCAATAAAGAAAACACAACCAGTAGTGATCTCCGGAGTTTGAAGAGTACCTACATTCAACTAATTATTTTTCTTTGGAAAAAATATTCTGATAAAATTTCCTTCTTTACAATTTTCACAAGAGTTTTTTACTTTGATTGGGAGATTCTTATATCTCAAATTATACTGGAGACAACAAGAAAAACTGTTGTGAAAGGTGACTTCTGACACTTAGGTGTACATGAGGCCCTTCCAGCCTATGATTTATATTTGGCATACACATAACAAGGCTAGGTATATGACTCAAAAGAACACGAGTTTGAAACATCATTCAACCCATGATGATCATAAATCTACAAGAAAATTATCAGTTTGACAGCAAGAATTGAATCTATACTTTTAAATATAGCAGAATACATGTGGCCATGAGTTTGTTGACTTGGAGGAAAAAAAACAAATTTTAAACCCTTAATAATCAATATTCTATCTCATTGAAGTGCTTCTTTGTTATTTTGCCCCAAAATTCTCTATTTTGTATTTTGCTGAAGTGTTCATTACCATATATCAGAAAATGTTTTCTTATATCTGAAAAAATATGAACAAATCAAGCTATAGATAATCAATATGTTGACCATTTGTTTTAAAGGAATAACAAATTTTCTCCACTCTGGCTGAACCCTAAAGCTATTGAAAATCATAGAGCACTGCCCTGATGGTTCAAAAATCAGACATTTTGTTCTTTATGGTAATTTTATCACATACCTCTTCCCACCATTAAAAAAAATGTTTTCAAAAAGATGTTATAACCCTTATTTTGTCTAGATTCAAAGGAAAGGAGTGTTATATTAATTTTCTAATTTGAGAACAGTAAAATGGGACAAAAGAGCTTCATTTTGTTGCACAATAAACCAATGTCTAATTACTTTAACCTTTAAAGGCTTTTACTTGTAAAGTCATTTTCATCTATCTTTTCCAATGTTTTGCTAATGGTAGAGAAAGAGGTAAGAAATTGATAATTTTACTCCCATCAAATTTGTATGCAATTTTAACTTCATGAAACATAAGAGATTGGAAAGCATAAATTATGCCATTATTTATTTCAATTTGGAACAAATATTTTAGAAATTCCACATTTGGGAAACCTTCCACTTCAAGAATCCTTCTCTTCAATTGTCTTGCCCTTTTTGACTTAAAGTCAAGCTGTTAGGATTTTGGCCGACAATGTATATCATGGCCTAAGACACCCTCTCACACACATGGAAAGATAAACAGGTAGGTAGACAAATCACAATCTTGTGATCACAGGTAATTAGATGGATAAATAGATCAAAGAAGGGGAAGGACTCAAACTTGAGACCTTTGCTTAACAATATAACTCTGATACTATGTTCAATTACCAATTTTTCTAAAAGCTTAGGTTACACATGGAGTTTTGTGATCATAGATAACTAGAGAGATAAATAAATTTGCGGGGGGTTGTTGAGGGGATGAGATTCAAACTCGAGAATTTTAGCAAATTATAACTCTCATAACCGTGTTGAATAACCAACTTTCCTAAAAGCTTTAACTACTAGGACTTGTACGTGGAGAGACAAACCAGTAGACAAATCACTAATTTATGATCACAGACAAAAAGATAGATAAATACATAGGAGGATTGGAACTTGAGACCTCGAATTATCCAAAGTTTTGGTCTACAGTGCATATCATGCTTGGTGTGACCTCATATCCTCATGTAGAGAGACAAGCAAACAAACAAATCACAAAATTTATGATTACACATGAATAAGTAAGGGGATGACTCAAACTTGAAAACATTGGTAACCAGAGCTATGATACTATAAGTTACCGATTTTTCTAAAAGCTTGAAATAGTAGGATTTAAACCCACAAAATACATTATGCTCTAACTTTGAACCTCATGTGCAGCTGTGAGGCCTCATAGCTGCACATGGGAAGATAAACAAGTAAACAAATCACAAATTTTGTAATCATAGATAAATAGAAAGAAAAATGGATTGGGGAATGACTCAAACTCAAGCCCTCTAGTTAACCAAAACTTTGATATTGTGTTAAAGCTACCAACTTTCCTAAAAGCTTAAGCAATTAAGATTTGGCTTTAGAATGTATATCACATTGTTCACATGTTTTGTTTTTAATTATTTAATAATAATAATAATAATAATAATAATAATAATAATAAAACACCTTTTAATTTTGCATACTATTGCCTATGATTAAACAATTAATTTTCTTAAAAACTTAAGTTGTTAGGATTTGAGCCCATAGTAGTATATCATGTTCTCCAACACCCTCCTTCACATAATATGTACCATGTTCTCTAGCACCCTCCCTCACATGTAGTTCCATTTCTGCATGTGGAGAGACAAACAAGCTTGTAGACAAACAAACCATGGACAATCTCCTTTAGACTTACACATACAATGAATTGGGGAAATAAACATGTAGTAAGATTCAAACATAAGGCCTCCCGCCAAACGAGACTTTGATACCAAGTTGGACAACAAATTTTCCTCAAAGTATAAGTTGCTAGGATTTGGGCTCCTAATGTATACCATCCTTTCCAATACCGATCATTCTAACTCTTCTATGACGTGACTTGAAGTGCTTAACTAAGCTTTCTTGATCAGTAATTTTGCATTATATATATATATTGATTGATAAAGATAAAACAAAATTCCATGCACAAAACAACAAGAATATTAAACAAACATACCAATCAGCAAAATCACCCCAAAAGAAATCATATGTTTCTCTTCCTACATCTCCAAAGAAATATTTGTCATAGCTAGTGGTGACCATGTCAATGAGACAATGAAGTTTCGAGACCTGAAAATTAAAGAAAGTTATTTGGTAAACTACAAGGGTGTCATGAACCAAGAATGCAGAGAACACATTACAACAGCAGTCTTACCACCCAACACTCTGGTAAAGGTAACCTGAGTAGGGCCTCCTCTTTATCAAACTGAAAAAAACATAAATTATTTTAACTTACAAACAGAAAATTATCAACCTTTCTCAAACATATATGCCATAATTGCTGCTAAACCAAAATAAAGCAAACATCTCCTATGTTGCATCAATAGCAACATGCAGAACAGGGTTTTACAAAAAGGCTGGTGGTAACTGCAAGTTTTTCCTACATAGCATGGGCATGAACAAGGGTGATGCTCAGGAAAATACTTGGATTTTTTTTTTTTTTTGATAATTCAGGAAAATACTTGGATATGCTGACATGGAAAACCTATAAGCGTAGGAAATTGGGATAGAAAGATCAACTGTGCTATAAAGATAAGTTGTCTAATGTAGATGAGGTGAGGAAACGATTATTTGAATGCATGGATAAGATTATTTATGGAGAGAATTTGTTCTTCAAAGGAGACCATTTTTTATGCTCTCTTATCTTCTATTGGATTGTAAACTTTGTAATGTTGAGAGATTAGAGAATTTCATATATTAGTTTTCATGCCTTTGGGAATTTTGTTTATCCTATACCTTATGCATACTCAAGATTTTGCATTTGGATCCTCAATTATACACTTACTTTTCAAATCCCCTTTATTTTATCCATAAGGGAATTATACACACACACACACACACACACACATATATATAAATATTTCTAAAGTAGGGTTTTGTCCTTGAGTAACCAAAGTTACCAAACATGATTTAATTGACCTAAAAAATGAGCAAACACACAAACCTTACAAGCCAGTATAGTTTCCCAAGCAGAGATATCACTTTGACTAGGCAAATTTTGCAACACAAACTTCCCAGCATTCCATAGTTTGTTAGTGAAGGCCTTGTTAGAGGTCAATCTCTCAGTGGATAGATTAAGGTCCTGGAACAAGAGTGCAAAATTAGTTGTTAATGAACCATTGCTATCAGTTAGGACCCAGCCAAGTGCACAAGAAGCACTAAGGGAAACATATGCTGTCATTCTAGGATGCAAATACACAGCAAGCCTTGATGCAGCAGTTCTAATCATTTGAAGGCAAGACAAACCTGACCAGCAGTTCCTAAAGCAAGCGTGAATCGTAAAGCATCAGTGCCGAACTCCTTGATTGTATCAATTGGATCTATTACGTTTCCTAATGTCTTAGACATTTTTCTTCCCTGAAAGAATTTATTACATAGTTATTCAAACAGGGATTAGCAACAGCGGAATTGCAGAGTGTAAACTTCAAATGCATTGAAGAATAGAGCCAACAGCTGATCAAAACAAATATGGTTGTGATTATAAATAGAAAGATATTCACAGTTGGAAGTAAATGTCCACTGACACAAGAGATCTAGGTTCTATTGTTCTTCATCTATACAAGTTATAGATACCTATTGATGTTATACCATGCTCATTTAACCAATAAAATGAATATAAAATGCAGATAATTTTATTTTATTTTATTTTTTTCCGGTCTATCTCAGGACCAAATGTTACAATATCAGGAATGCAGATTGGATCTGAGTCATCTGACACATATTTGAGCAAATGGCAACTCAGATTTGTACATTCAGGCAATTCATCTCTAGCCCATAACTTTGCTACTCTTTGTACTTGCGTGCATGTGCATGTACATGCATACGCTCACACACACAAGCATGATTAAAAAAAACATATATCCTCCATAAAGCAATATATAACAGATAGAATCCTGATGTATAACCATGAAGTTCTCAGAAACTGAGGAAATACCCAATTCCGATCCTGGGTAGGATTCACCATTCACTAGGCCATAGTTGTGAAAAGTGCGTTTCAGGCGCACCTAGGCGCAAGGCGGTGTGATGTGAAACATCGGCACCTTGCCTTACTCTAGGTGACGCCTGTTGAAGGAGGTGTGGCTTAGGTGGGTAAAGTGCTCACCTTCGGCCAGGCACAAAGCCCCAAAAAGTTACGCTTCTTCTTCTCCTTCTCCCTCCACAAACCACAAACGAGTTGCAGAGGCAGAGTAGAGAGCCCTAATCTGGGCCTTCTTTTTTTTTTTTCTTTTTTTTAATTGGGTCAAAATGCAGCGTTTTGACCCAACAAAATTCAAAAATTTAAAAAAAAAGGCTCAGCCCAGATTAGGGCTCCCTGTCTCATGCGTGCAAAAGAAGAAGAGGAAGAAGCCACTGAGTAGAGAAAGAAGAGAAGAAGAAGAAGAAGCAGCAGCATACCTTTCCCGGCATACTATATAAAATTATATATGTAAACTAGGGTGTGCCTCACCTCATTAAAGCCACACTTAGGCTCCAAGAGGACTTTGCACCTTGAGCCTTTTAAAACTACACGCTAGACATACCACCACATAAGCCAAATAGAAGACCAATTGCATGGTGTTCTGTCAGATGGAATGATGAGAGTGGATGGTTCTTTTTCCACAGTCTGCAATTATCATGGACACCATCCCTTATTCCCCTACTGCACTGTCCTAGTTAAGGGCTTAGGAATAGGGGTAAAAGCAGGCCTTAAGGTAGAACTCTCTTTTAGAAACAAGTGTTGCTACTTTACTACACAGTATAAAAATTGAAGAGATAATTTTACTCCTGCATTGTACTCACCTGTGAGTCCCGGATAAGTCCATGTAGATAAACATAAGAAAAAGGAACAGCCCCTGTGAACTCAATTCCCATCATGACCATCCTTGCCACCCAAAAGAACAATATATCATGCCTGTACAAAAAGGATTGGTGGCACTAGAAAAATTAGGGATGAAAATGCAAAACCAGATTCATCAATAATAAAATCTATTTTGCATTCCATGAGCGTTGGGGGTGCTCCCTGTCTAAAAAGAGGATAGGTGGCTATACAATGTTATGGGCATATTTAGTGATAGAAGTATATACCCAGTTTCTAGCACTGTAGTCGGATAAAACTTCTTAAAATCCTGTGTAGACACATCTGGCCATCCAAGAGTACTGAAAGGCCACAATGCACTGAAGAAAAACAAACAAGATACATCTAGTCAACATACATAGGATTCATATTATATGGATATACTATCATCTTTATGCATGCATGTAGAGTAGTTTTTCATGTCAAATGGAACAACTCCAAGTCCTCACATGTTTTAACTCTCTTCATTTCAACAAAGCAAAAAATACATATAATACAATTAATATATTTCAACAGCTACAAAGTTTCAGTCATATCTACTAATTAACTATCATAAAAGAATTTTAAAAATGAATTAGACACCTTTGTTGCAGCATCTCCTTAAACCACAGAAAGAAGGATTTAATACAATAAGAAATTTAGAATTCTGAGCCATCTTGAATGCTATACTTTAGCTTCTTTTTTTTTTTTAATTAAAACTATGCATGTATTGTATTTTAAACAAAAAGAAAAAATTGTGTAAAAGAATGAAGGATGAGAAATTCTTCAAAAATATATACATATATAAAGGAAGAAGAAAGAAAGAAAGAAAGAAAGAAAATGTACAGGAGTATATAAAACGCAGAAAAATAAGGTTTTGTTTGAAAAGTGTTTTCGAAAACAATTCTGAAAATAATTTTTAAGACTTTTTTTGAAAATTGTTCTCTGATGTTTTATAGAACAAGTCTATTAGGAATTTTTTAACTTGTTTTCTATATTTTTAAATATTTCTTATAAAACCAACTTTTATTTGTAGTGCTTTATTTTCAATCATTCTCCATATTTCTATAATTATTTTTCAAAACAACACTTGAAAAATAAGTGAAAACAACTAAAATATGTTATCAAAAAACCTTTTTTCCCTTAACAACAAAAAACTGTTTTTGCAAAAAGCTTCTAAACATACCCCAATCTTTTGTTCTTTTGTCCTATTTTCAAGGAAAAAAATTTCACGTTCCTTCCTATTAAGTTCCTCACAAGCCCAGGAAGTAAACTAGGCCATACTTTCTAATGAAACCAATCTATATAATAGCTCCAAAGCAAGGGTAGATGGGACAATGGAAGAACAGATAACCAGAATGCCCAATCCCCAAGCACAAGCACAACATACTAACTAAAAGCTTGGTAGAGTCTAGTTGGCTCGAGGAGATCATTGGTATTTTACCTTCTTACTAGCCTTCACGCCAAAAAAGACCCAAATCTTTTGAATTTTAGGGTTCTAGTTAGGTTCACCTTGGGGCAAAGGAGGAGGATGAACCATAGTTGTTAACTTGTAAAACATATCATGTATCCTTTTTTGTTTTTGGTGTTGTGTATCGTATAGCATTTATCATAGGTTTTTTATATATTGAAAATTAAAGAGAAAAAATATGCATGCATGTACATGTATATTGAAAATATTTTTTTTGATAGGAAACGACAAAGAGATATATTGATATATAAAACAAGTACAATAGAAGGATGAGAAATCCTCCCACCAAAGAAACTAAACTACAAGAATACAAACATAAGAAAGTACACAGTAAAGCAAGCGAACACTCTAGATTGGACCACTCCTTAATGAGTACACACCGCTAACCAGTCAAGTTGTAACACATTAAGGGGAGTCCCCTTAAAAACCTTGGAACAGAAGACCCAAAGAGAAGTAAGGAAAAGAATAGAATCCAAAAGATACTCTGAATTCCTTACTTTATCCTCAAAAACCCTCGCATTTCTTTCCCGCCACACAACCTGAATAATAGCCATGCTTGTAGCTTGCCACAAGACTCTCCCCCTCTTAGAGACTCCAAAACCATTAAATTTGATGGACATCATGTCAAAGATGCTCCTCGGGGGGACCCAATCCATCTTGGCTAACTGAAATAATCTGTGCCACAACCCCATCGTCAAGGAGCAATGTAGGAAAAGGTGATATACTGATTCCCCATGCTTCATGCACAAAAAACAAATATCAAGACTAAGGGCTTTGTAGGGTCTTCTCAGTTGTAGCATGTCATTAGTATTTACCTTCTTGTGTGCCACTAACCAGACAAAGGACCTTACTTTGAAAGGGACTTGAGATTTCCAAACAAACTTAGAAGGAAAAACCTGAGGAGAACCAGCAAAATGGGATAAGGATAGAAAGAAAGATTTGACTAAAAAAGGCCCTGAAGAAGATAAAGGCCAAAATCTAGCATCTGAAACCGAAGGTGATAGATGCAAACCATCAAGTGACCTCATGAAGCCTTCTAAGTCTTCTATCTCAGAATCTGAAAGGTTACGGTGGAAATTAAAGTTCCAAGAGAAAGGACGAGAAGAACCAAGAATTGAAGAAATAGGAATATTTTTATCCAAGACTACTCTAAATACTCTTGGATATTGGATCCAAAGGTTGGTCCCCCCACCACAGGTCTTCCCAAAAACGAATTCTTTCCCCATTTCCTACCACAAATCGAGTAAACATGGAAAATTCCTAGAAGACTTGTGCAATAGCCTTCCAAGGACAATGATGTGACCATCTAACTAAAGTGTTAGCATCCCAACCATTAGAGTGTAACCATAAATGCTTAAGATGACCTGATGTCATAGAGCTGAACCCTTCTAGGGTACCTCCAAACCATTTCCCTAACAGAACAGATTCCTTAGAGAAATCTTCCAAAACCCAATCCCCCTTTTGCCTTCGGTTTACACACTACATCCCAACAACTAAATGATCTCTTTTGCTTCCCCAATCCCTGACCATAAAAAATCCCTTTGCAACCTCTCAATTTTTGCAGCCATGAAGCGGGTATCTTAAACAAGAAAGGAAGTAACAGACATGTGGGTGAGGCAAGATTGGATAAGAGTTATCCTTCCTCCGAAAGATAATAAGTTTTTGCCACCCATCTAATCTTCTTGAGATTCTCTCAACCACTGATCCCAAAAGCCACACGCCTTGGGATTCCCTCCAAAGGAAGACCCAGATATAGTATGAGCCAACTAGAAGCCTTGCAATCAAGCAACTCAGCCAGTCTAAAAGATGATTTTGATCCAGATTGATGCCATAAATATTACTCTTGTCAAGGTTGACCTTGAGCCCAGAAATATGCCCAAACACTAGCAAAAGACTCTTGAGAGTCTCAGTTCTTCCTCCCTAGTGTTAAAAAGAAAATGGTAGCATTTACAAATTGCAAATGGGACACCCTAGTTCTGTTTCTACCCACCCTGAAACCCTCCAACAAATTTCTTTCCTTTGCTCTTAATAGCATCCTGCTCAGAACATCTGCGACTAAAGTAAACAAAAAAGAGGATAAAAGGTCACCTTGTCTTAAACCTCTAGATGCCTTAACCCACCCTTTAGCTTTCCATTCACCAAAACAACATAAGAAACCGAGGACAAACAACCACTCATCCACTTCCTCCATCTAGGACTGAATCCCTTCTTCTCCAACACATGATCCAGAAAATCCCAACATACATGATCGTAAGCCTTTTCAAAGTCAATTTTGAAGACGACACCTTCCTCCCTAGATCGTCTTCTCTCATCCACTATCTCATTGGCTATGAGAACCGCATCCAAAATTTGTCTTCCTTGAACAAAAGCGTCTTGAGTAGAGTGGATGGTTTCATGTAAAAACCCTCTTAGACGCCCTGACAGCACTTTGACTATTATCTCGTAGAGACTAGTGATCAAGCTAATGGGTCTAAAATCTGAGATTTTCTTTGTCAAACTCTTTTTGGGTAACAAAACTATGAAGGAGGCATTAGTGTTTTGATTGATAATTCCGCTCCTTTGAAACTTTGCAAACACTCTCACTAAATCCTCCTTGATCACATCCCAACAATCCTAAAATACTGCAATGGTAAAGCCGTTAGGCCCCGACGCCTTATCCCTATCCAACTAAAAAATGGCCTTAGAAATCTCTTCTTCAGTGAAAGGGGAATCCAATCTACCCATGCTCTCTTCCGAAATAAGGGACCAATCTAATCCATCAACGCTCCAAGACTCTCCTGTAGGACTCGCGTAGAGTTTTTCAAAGTAAAGTAAAATCTCCTCTGTGATACTCTCGGCATTATTCAACACTAAGCCCCTTTCATTCTCCAACACCTTGATAACTACTTTATGAAAAAACTTTGAATTACAATCCCCTTCCCTAATCCATTTCACCCTAACTTTTTGTCTCCAATGAATTTCTTCCCTCAAAATTAATTCCTTTAACTCCCCTTTTCTTAAGGCTCTTTGAACTAAAAGATCAGAAGTGAGACCCCCTACTTGCTCAATGACAACTAAGTTGGCTAAATCTTTGAGAATGCTTTTTTTTCCTTTCATTTAACTCTCCAAAAGAAACCTTATTCCACTCTTTCAAATTGGCTTTAACAAACTGTAATCTCCTCATGAACTTGTGACCTTCCCACCCATTTCCTTGAAAACCTCTCCACCAATTTCTAAAGTTCTCCTTGAAACTAGGATGTTGCAACCACATATTCTCAAACCTAAAAGGTGTTGGGCCCCACTTGAACGGGTTGGTATCCAAAACAATTGGCCAATGATCCGAGGTTCTTCTAGGAAGGGCTTCTTGAAGGCCTTGGGGAAAGAGTTGCCCCCATTCATTTGAGTAAAGAAAACGGTCCAATCTCTTACACAAGTGAGACTCTTGTAAATTTGACCAAGTAAATGATGCGTTCCGTAAAGGTGGATCAAGCAATTCACATTCTCTCATAAAACTATCAAAGTTCTTCATGCATGAAGTTAGACTAGAACCCCCCAATTTTTTTGAACTTCTCCTTATGACATTAAAATCACCGCCCACACACCATAACGGAAAAGATAGGCCAAAAATGTCTAACCAAAAATCCTTCCTAAGTGAGGGGCTGTTTGGGCCATAAACTGCATAAATCCAAAGAGGTCCGCATCCATCCATAGCAAACTTGACTAAGACCGAGAAGGATCCTATTACCACCTCCTCACTACTCAGTTTCTTAGAGTCCCAAATGATCAAAATCCCACCTGAAGCCCCGCACGCCGGAAGAGCAGCCTATTCCTTATTTCTGACCGTCCAGACACTACCCACAAACCTTCTGTCACACTTCTCCTTTTTTGTTTCCTGAATCATCACAACATCCGGATTCTCTAACCTTAGAAAATCTTTAACCACCCTACGCTTATTCCTAGACCCCAGACCCTTAGTGTTCCAACTGATAATTTTCATGGAGAAACTCACGGACCCTAACCAACCAAACCAGTTCCAACGGGTCTCAATTACCAGTAAAGCATCTATTCTTCCTCCTGGAATAAACCTTAATATCCAGAGAGCATAAAACCTCTCGCACTTTAGCCATTTTTCCTGGGGGACAGGCCATCTATATGGAACTCGCTCGATGAGGAGACCACAGTATCACCCTGGCTACCTGTAACCAGGTTGGAAACCTCCTTAGGCAAGCCAGGTTTAGACTTATTGGGGTTAAAACACTCTGACAACTGGTTTGATAAAGCAAACTGGTTCACCTCCTCATCACGGACAGGAATGCCAACATTATTTTGAAAAAAAGTGCCAACAACGTCTTTATTAAACAAAATTTCAGAAATAACTCAATTTTCCATAGGAGACTAAGAAAGAGAGACTGAGGTAAGGAGATCTGGACCAGAGGGACTCGGCGAAGGAAGTGCCAGACCACAAGAAGGGATAGAAGAAGACTCGGGTGGCTGAGAAGGAGAAGACAGGCATACCTCCGAATTTTCCACTCCCGGAATTTCACAAATCCCCTCAAAGATGAACCCTTTACCTCCGATTTCTGGACCAGAAGGTGAATCCGTGACTGGAAGACCACGAAGATTTGACCCCACTCGGCTCAAAGAACCTTCTTTGTCTTCTTCGGAATGGGGATTGCGCAAAGCTGCTACGCCACTTGACGACGAGGTCCCTTCCCTCGAACACCGCTTTCGAATCCTTGACAAATGACAGCGAAAGAGAGGACTCGCTCTGACTCCTCGCTCCATCTGAGATACCGTCCCGAAATCCTCTTCCAAAAGAGGAGCTTCGCTAACTGACGATGATTTCACGGGGAAAATAGGCTTGCTGCGACTCCGAAGACCTTGTCGGCGATTGGAACTTGAAGGGAAGAGGGTGATCCACATCTTCTTTGAAACTACAAACTCTTCCTCATGTATATTGAAAAAATAAACTATAGAACAATATATAATTAGTTTTATGAAAGTTAATAGGATTTAAAGATGTTCAAACTATATCACCATATGAAAACATTGAATACTAGAATTTAAAAAAATTTAATTTAACAAAATATGAATTTAATGTAGTTCACACTCATCACAAAATTCACAAAAATAAACTTTTTAAGTTTTTAGATAAAGTTTTAGTTCCAAATTTTACACGTATATGTAAGCATATGTGTTGACATATATGTCTTTATATGTAATCTTTAACCTCCAACTTTTATATTTTCAAAACTAATATATTAAAAAAAAAAAGGCTTTTATTATCAATTACCATCATTTTCAATATTAAAATTCAAATCATTCAAATAAAAATTCTTAATATTCATTCAAAGAATAAATTTATTTAACTTCCAACATGACCTTTGAAAAAAGAATGTAGCTTTTCATATAAGCCTATTTTACCTTTCTATCCTTTTATGATCAATTTCTAATCTTACCATACATTTTAAACAATTAATATAATAATTCTTTTAACAGGAATTTTTTAATTTGATTTTTCTTAAAAATTATGAAAAATAATTAAAGGTCTATGCATTGTTGTATCATTAGATCTCATATTGTATTGTGTGTCATAAACTCTGCTTAAGATATGATACAGGTAATTAGGTAATTTTGCAGTATTTTAGGTTCTCAAAAGTTAACATAAGTTGTTGAAATTTGAGTTTCATTTAGTATTTAACAAGCTTTTTATTGAAATTTTCTCCTTAAAAGAAATTTGTATATTTCTAAATTTGATTTGGTAAATGTCTTTTTTTTTTTTTTTTTTAAATAAAGTTTCTATATTCGAGTCCTTTTTAGAATCTAAAAGTGTTCTTTATTAGAAGTTTGTAAAAGTTTTTATAATGTTAAGTTTTTAGTTCAAAAATAAAGTTTCTATTTCCTATTTAGTTCCAATTTGGGAAGATTTAGGAGTGTTAAGAAATAAATAAGAGTCCTAATGAGTTACTATATCAATTAGGTTTTTTACTTGGTCTTATTGAGTTTTTAAGGTTTTCTAAAGCCTATAATAAGGCTACTTATTGTGCAATGAAATTGATGATGAATAATACTAAGTTGTTTTGCATGTTTTTGCAAGTTTCAATGGTGAGGGCTCCATTACTTTTCTTCTAAATAAGACTCTTAGAAGGCTTTAATGAAACTCCCAGGTTTCCTGTCTTTTCTTTATTTTTGTTCTGGTTCCATACTTTATTTTTTTTCCCCCTACTGCCATAATTCTGGTTGATTGTTTCTCTCCTTAATCCTAAAAGATTGAAGCCCTAGCACAACTTATTTGATTGTAGAAAACTATCCTAGGGTTATTCTACTTCGTACTTGCATAAGAATTTTAAACATTAGCAGATAGTAGGTTGCAGATATGCACCAAATAGAAAAAGCTTGAGAATAAGCTTAACGTTGTGAATACACTTAAAAACATGGTGCCATCTGCAGATTGAAGGTGAGCTACTCTCACGGTATCTCTACCAACTTGAAAACCACCCTCAACTATATTCCTCAGCCCTGGTTATCAATCTTTGCAAGAGTGAACAAGAAGAATTAAAGAGAGGCACATTGACAAGGCCTTCTAGAGGTGCCAAACCATCATTTTTTTTTCTCATTAACTTCAACAAAATTTAAAAATGACGTACTTCGTTAAATGCACCTCCACTGGGCCATTTTAATTTTTAATATTTAAGGAACTGGACTTTTAATGTAGGCAAAATTTCTAGTACCTAGATGAAATTTCAACAGAAATTATGACTTCAATAATTATTTCAATTCCATTACAACAAAAATTAGAATTTGAAGAAAAGCACAGAATCATAGCATATCAGAAATCAGTATAAGGGACATATATAGAATGGAAAAAATGGAAAAAATCTGAAAAATGTTAGTGTAATAGCAGTTGAAAGAAATACGCTACTTGTTGCCTCTTTTCACAGTTTTCTGTTTTTTTTTTTTTTTTTTCCAAATATTGGTTAAATGTCTAATATTATAATTTTTGGAGAAACTGTTAATACAACTATTACTATAGCTTCCCAGTTCCCACTAAAATTCAAAACTTCAAAGATAAATACAGAATTTGAATGAAGTTTCACATTGCAATACATAGATGTACTTAGAAGATACATTCTCAAGAAAAAACGTGGAAGATAAATACAGATTAGTAGACAAGTAATGTCAAGGTTTCTTAAAAGAGGAAAGAAGACAAAAAAGGGAAAGATGGCACTAAGTGGTAAATAATTGCATCTACACTCAAACCACTTTTATTTTAAATGATTACTTCCTGTCAGATGTGCAAGAGAGAAAAGCTTGAAGGAATTGTTATTTTTTTTTTAAAAAAAAAGAAAAAAACAGTTGACTATGTCTAGCTCTAAGACACAGTTTTCTTAAATTGAAAAATAAGTAAACATTTGTAGCTATATCCTAAAGCCATGAGAAAATAAATAGATCATCCACCACCTGAACCAGACAATGATCATAATTACGACAAGGATGCTAATAAGATAAACTTTAGGATTTTTGCATGCAAGTAAACCATAACAAGAACGAACAAATGCTAAATTTCATGGATAACAAACCTTGAAAACCAAGTATCAAGAACATCTGGTTCCTGATAAATTTCCACATCTTTTCCATACTTCTCTTGAGCCTTCTCAAGAGCTTCGTTGGCATTCCTAGCAACTATATATTCTTCTTCACAATCTTTTCCAACAATATACCAAACTGGTATGCGATGTCCCCACCATAGTTGTCTGCTTATACACCAATCCTTAATATTTGATAGCCAGTGATTATAAATCTGTAATTGAAGCAAACCCATGCAATGTTCAGTATGAGTGGGATACTATTCTGAAGAAGCAACTAAGGGTAGACTAATTTATTGATAACCAATCATATGAAGGTAGTTGAGTTGATGGTTAAAGGTATCTTTACATGAGTTCAAAAAGCATCTGCATGGTGTAGATTAAAATGACCAAAAAAGGAGGTCAAAGAGCAGGGGCAGAGCCAAAAATTTAACCCAGAGACGACACCCTTCGATAATAGTAAAAGTGTAGAATGATTGATAAAATAGAAATGATTAATAATGCTTATCACCAATGAGTCTTTTCAGTTATGCATTTATCTTCATTTAATTACATTATTACTTTTAAAATATATATTAAGACATGTCAAAAAATTTTCTATAAAAAATTAAAAGAATATTAATTATTTTCAATTATGAAAAGAAGACAAAGGATCCGCATTTGGCCAACAAGGAATTGGACACTTTGTTGGTAAAAATTTGTTGAACTACCAATTTTCCTAAAAGTTTAAGCTTGTAGGATTTTGTTGGCCAATTCTTAGGAATCTGATTGTGATCCTAGTCAATGAAATGATTTTCTATTAATTGTATTTGTTTCTTTCCCCCTTTTTTCTTGGTAGGTGAACTTGATCCCTGATTTATGAGAAAGATTGTAGGATGACAAGTTGTAAGAGTAACTTTACTATTGGTAATTGTGTAAAAATAGGATGTACAAATTGTATTCTAATCCAATACAATTCAAATGCTCCGTTTGTTATGCTCATGAGGAGTCTATTGATCACATCCTCTTGCATTGTGAGAAGACAAGGGTGTTGTGGGAGCTCTTGTTCTCTATTTTCGGGGTGTATTGGGTGATCCATTCTACGGTTACAGAGACCCTTTTAGGGTGGCATGACTTTTTTGTTGGAAGAAAGCATAAAAAATTTTGGAGAACAACGCCTTTATGTCTTTTCTGGACGATATGGAAAGAGAGAAATAGAAGATATTTCAAGAAAGTGGAGCTCTTTGTTCAAAGGCTGAAATTCTTGTTTTGTGCAACTTGTTATCTTGGTCTAATTTGTTTATAGAAAATACGACTCTGTTTTTAGTCTATTTTATTGATTGGTTGGGGTCGAATTGAGGGAGGGAGTGTTTTTGTTTTCCCTATCCTTTTTGGTGCTCTTTGGGGCCAATGTATACACCGTGTGTACTTTGGTGCTCCCCTTTTGGTGCTTTTATATAAATACTATAGCCATTTATTTATTAAAAAAAATGAAACAGAATTTGTTTCAGTATTTTTGTCTTATAATATTGTTTTCCTTTTTGGGGATTTTCTCTTTTTTTCCCCTCCCAAAATACTGGAATGGAAAGCATTCAGGTGAGATTCATCCATGTATTACAATCATGCAATTCTAAGCAGGTCGCCATTACACTAGCTAGAAGCTGCTGAAAGTACAGAGTTGATTACAGCACCAAATAATAAAGAGAAGAAACAGAAGAAGTTCAAATCCACCTGAAGGAGTCATATGCCGCTGAATAAAAAGATAATTAATCATAAATACCTTCTCAAATCTTTCAGGCATAATGGTTAATTCTCCTCTTTCAACTGCTTGAAGAGCCTTCTCAGCTAATGGCTCCATAGTTACAAACCACTGCTTACTCACTAGAGGCTCTATTACCTAATTAGAAGGGGGAAAAATGTGAGAAGAAATTCCTTGTAAAAGAGCATTATCCACCAATATTTAACTCTCAAATTTGGAAGAACATAAGAGAAAAGCAATGTAAACGCACTTCTCCACCACGCTGGGATCTGGGAACTCGTAATGTATGAGGCTCCTTTTTAACAGCCAAACCTGTCTCCTCAAGATCTAACCACAGTTTCTTCCGTGCCTCAAACCGATCAAGGCCACTGATATTGCAAGTGCCATTACATACATTAAACAGAAGCAAAACACTTCTTTTGAATAAACAAGCATTTAACAACCCCATGAAATTATTCCATAACATTACCAGTACAGTCCAGCAACCTCATTAAGTGTCCCATCCTTATTCATCACATTAAGTATTGGGAGACCAAGTTTTCTAGCAAGAAGGTAGTCATTATGATCATGACCAGGGCTTATCTTCAGCACACCAGTTCCAAAGTCTTTATCAACATACTGCAACATTGGCAGTTTAGAAAATCTCTAGCAATCAGGTTGTTCATCTTCAATTGTTTGAAATGGATTTAAGGAATAACAAATTGAAAAGAAAAGGCAAAACAAAGATGCAAACTGAAAAAATTAAGAAATTGTAATACATTTAACTTTGAGGGACTATCTACCCTTAGAAACAATCAAGGAATCTGAAAGTGAGGATAGGTTTTGAAAGCACAATAAATCAACAGTATAGAACTTATACCAATTTGAACATTTACTACTGATGTAGTGAAAGGCAATATACTGACAGTGTGAAATTCTATTTTGTTTAACAGATCATCTAGTTTTTTTCTATTATTTGAAACCAGACTTTGAATGCAATCCAACATCTTTATTGTATAGAATACAATAGTAACAAATGAAATAATGATAGATCTAATTCTTTTCTTTCATTAAAAGAAAAATGATGAAATTAATTTGATGGATTTAAATTTATTCTTTGCTCTATCAATTGTGAAATGTTTTTCTAGAATGCCAATAAGTATGTTATATCTTGTATTAAAATATGTTCAATTTCCAAAACATCTTCATGGAACAAAGCACCACCGAGCCTGCAAAACAAGAGCTATATGAAAATTTTATTTTTCTATTAGACAGTTGAAGATGGCACTAAAATTTGTTTTTGGGAGGATACTTGGTTTGGTGATCAATCTCTCAAGTATCAATTTCCAAATCTTTTTAGACTTATAAGGTTAAGAAATGTGTCTATTTTCAGCTATAGAACCATCCTCTACCTATAAATTCTTGTTGAAACCTTTCTAACAACCTACTTAAAACTTTGACCACAATGGTAAAGAGAAAAGAGGAAAGAGGATCTCATTGTCTTAAGCCTTTGTATGCCTTAACCCAACCTTTGGCATTTCCATTCACTAAGATTGCAAAAATCGTCGAAGATAAACATCCCCTCATTTAGGACCTCCATCTTGAACTAAGCCCTTTTCTTTCAAGTATATGGTCCATTTCAGAAGCATTAATAACAATGTTTAAAAATTGACAATTACAATGAAAGGCAAGGTAGATAGCCAATAGATGGACAAATCCCCTTCATTTAATCTTTTACTCTTAGTGATACCCTTGGGCTACCAACCTAGCCTTATTCTTCACTATGGTACACAATGGAAAATTACAATGCAAAGAAAGATAAACAGGATATAAATCAACAAATGTCTCTCCATTTAATCTTTCACTCTTAAGTAATATACTTGGGCTACTAACCTAGCCTTATTCTTCCCTACAAAACCATTCTCATATTGTTTGTTCCTAAATATTCATTTGGTACCAATGACATTAGTGTTTTTAGGCCTATAAACTAGGTGCCACACATCATTCATAACAAATTGATTTAGCTCATGATACGATAATCATGATTCATCTCTCAAAGCCACCTCTACATTTTTGGGCTCTAGTTGGGAGATATGACATAACTATCCAATTTCAAGAACTTTAATTTCACTCTTAGAGATCATTGGATTAGCTAGATTTAAAATATTTGGAATGGATGATTTTTTAGTACACTTGATTTATGTTTTTTAACATCCAGAATTTTGTATCATCTTCAAGAGTTCCCAATTTTGTGTCATCTTTAATCTTACTATGGATCTCCAAACTTCGCTGATTTCAAGCTCTAAAAGACATCATTGTTGGTACTAACAAAGTAACAATAACTTCTACATCTACGACTTGATCATGACAAGGTAAGGGTCCCAAGTCATCTATGACTACATTGGTAGGTCTCTAAGACTACTTTGTTGTTGGGATTGTCAACACTATAGGTTTTTCTTTTAGAAGAATGACCTAGAAAACTACCTAAATGGATAGTCAAATTTACCCAAGTGTTCACTATCCCCTAGGATGTAGCACCTACCATATTAGATAGTGAATGGAGTGTATCATTGATCTTTCTAGAGGCTTAAAATGCTCCATTGGAGGAAATGAAGATGGCTAACAAGGAAATGTGTAGTTGAAGCTAAGAGGGGAACCTTTTGTTCTTAGAGTTTGTTTAGGACTTTCTTCCTCAATAAGGCCCTATGGCTTTTCTTTATTGGGTATTCAATAAGGTTATCTAGTCTAGGTTTGGTGCATTAAATGAGTTCTTTTTCTGTAGTGTTTCCTTTTGAAGGATTTCCCATCCTTTCTCATACATCCATTTTCTCCTTTATTATAATTCTCTTTTTTCCCTTAAAAATACAAAACAGTTCATCCTTTGAATCTACCCACTAATGTAGTCAAAATAAATGTTAAAAATATGAAAAAGAAGACCAACGACTAATCAAAATCCTATGTTTGAAAATAAAAATTAATAAGCGAAAATCCCAGGGAAAACATGTGAAAAAGTGACTTCATGGTTCAAAGCAGAAAATTGTTCAAAGAATTTCATGGGCATAAAAGATACAAAACTTCTTTCAACTGGTGTACATATTTATCTCCTAACTAGACGTGTTGCATAAGCAAGTTACCAGACCTGAGGATGTACTGCAATGGCGGTATCTCCAAATAAAGTCTCCGAGCGTGTTATAGCTATTGTCAAATAGTCACTCCTTCATTCAAAAGAAACACCACAATAACCATGGTCATCAGTAACCAAACTATGTATGGCTGCATGGCATAGATGTAATTTGAAATTTAGTGGAATACATGTCTTAAAATGTTGACTAAAATGCCAAAAAAATTGGTTGATCAATTGAAGATTATGTTTATTTAAGCATATTAAAAAGGAAAAGACTCAAGGTTGTGATATGTATGAAAATTACTTGTATTTTCTCTAGGTGATCCATCTCATGCACTGTTTAGCCGCCAATATGACAAGAAACAAAATAAAGCTTTGAATATCAAAACTTTGGAGAGTATGTTGGATGGGCTTGATGTGGGTGTCAGGTCCGAGTATGTATCTAAATGTCTGATACTTCACGTCTACAAATTGTAGGATATTGGGACTTGGATGAAGGATCTCAATAATGAGTATGGAAATTCGGATATGACATAATAAAAGGGAAAAAAAATGAAAATTTAATAAGAAATCAATCAAAAGAAAAGATATCTTTAATAAGAACTATCCTTCCTTTCTCTTTCATCTCAATTTTTTTTTTCCTTACTCCAAAATATCACCATAAAAATTCATTTAACAACAAACTCTTTTTTTTCAATATAATTATTACCTAAGGAAGTTTAAAATAAATAAATCAAAACTAGACAGCTACACCTGAAGCAAAATAGGAGACTTGAACAAGGATCTAACACCCACACTCATCATGTTGTGCTGATATGGGTGCATTGAATGGAGTTGGAGAATCCAAATATCATAGTTTGGAAACAGAAAGCTGGTAACAAAATTCCAAATGTTATTTCCTTGGTTGACCTTTGTCTGTAGGAGAGATCTTCAAGATCTGTTTTTCTTTTTCCTTTTTTTATTTTTATAAGAAACAGCAATGCATTAAATTGAAATAGGAATTAAGAAGTATAATAGAAGGATGAGGAATCCTCCCACAAACGAAAGCTAAACATACTTAATACCAAAAGCAAAAAGTCATTTGGTAATTACAAAAAGCAACATCTCCTTACTAACCCACGCCCTTGGAGTTACACACCGCTAACTAATCTAGTTGAACCACATTAAGAGGAATGCCCTTAAAAGTTGTGGTACAAGATGCCCAAAAAGAAGCAAGGAAGTGAATGGTATTCTATAGAAGCTCTTAATTCCTTGTCTTGTCCTAAAAAATCCTAGCATTTCTTTCCCGCCACACAACCCAAATTAAAGCGATACAAGGGATTTACCACAATACTAGACCTCTCTTGGATCTTCTCAATCCCTTATAATTAATGGTCATCATGTCACAAATGCTTCTCAAGGGAACTCAATCCATCTTGGCTATTCGAAATAACCTGTGTCATAGCCCCATCATCAAAGGACAATGTAAGAAGAGATGATCTATTGATTCTCTATACTCCATACACAACTTACAGATATCAAGACTGAGAGCTTTGTAGGGCCTCCTCAACTATAGCATGTTATTAGTATTTACCTTCTTGTGTACCACTAACCAAACAAAGGACTTAACCTTAAAATGGACTTGAACCACAAATCGAGTGTACCTAGTAAAATCCTGAAAAACCTGTGCAATAGCCTTCTAAGGGCAACGATGTGACCACCTAACTATAGTGTTGGCATCCCATCCATTAGTATGTGTATCATATATGTTTAGAGTGACCTAATGCCATAGAGCAGAACTTTCCCTAGGAAACCTTCATAGCCATTTCCTTAAAAGAACACGATTCCTTAGAGAAATCTTCCTAAGCCCTAATCCCCCTTCCACCTTTGGCTTACACACTAAATCTCAACTAATAAGATGGTCTCTCTTGCATTCCCCAACATCTAACCTAAGAAAGCCTCTTTACAATTTCTCTGACCACTACAGTGGGAATCTTGAACAAGGATAGAAAGTAGCTAGGAATATGAGAAAGGCATGAGTGGATGAGAGTTATCCTTCTGCCTAATGATAAATAAGCTCTTCTCCATTCATCTAATCTTCGCGAGATTCTCTCAATCACCGGATCCCAAAAAACCCAAGCCTTTGGGTTCCTCCTCAAGGGAAGACCCACATAGGGAATAGGCCAATTAGAAGCCTTGCAATCAAGTGAAAATGCCAACCTAGTGAGATAATCTTGATTGAGGTTGATGCTACAAAGGGTACGCTTGTCAAGATTGACCTTAAGTCTAAATATTTGCCCAGACAATAACAAGATAATCTTAAGAGTTCGCAGTTCTTCCACATGGGCCCTAGAAAAGAAAATGGTGTCATCCGCTTCAGGGAATAGTGGATAGAATGGTGCATCTCTAATGTGAAATATTCTATTTTAATAAATGGTTCTCCTTCCGATTTTTTTCAAAGCTCGAGAGGACTGAGACAAGGAGATCCCCTCTCCCCTTATTTGTTTGTGATAGCCATGGAGGTGTTTAGTTATTTATTGAGAAGGGCTATTAGTGGGGGTTTCTTATCTGGGTGGAGGGTAAAAGGCTGGAGCAGTGAGGGGATTCTAATCTCACACTTGTTATTTGTGGATGATATGTTGGTATTTTGTGAAGAGTCTTTAGGCCAGATGAGTCATCTAAGCTAGCTTCTCATGTGGTTTGAGGCGTGTTCAGGGTTGAAGATCAATTTGGAAAAGAGTAAGTTGATCTCGGTGGGTAGGGTGCATGATATAGAGGACTTGGCCTTAGAGTTGAGTTGTAAAGTGGGTGGGCTCTCTTCTTACTATTCGGGTTTGCCTTTGGGGGCCCCCTTCAAATCAGCGGCTGTGTGGGATGGTGTTGAAGAGTGTTTTCAAAAAAGGCTTACAATGTGGAAGAGGCAGTATATTTCAAAAGGAGGGAGACTCACTCTAATCCAAAGCACTCTTTCTAGCATGCTTATTTACTTTATGTCTCTTTTTTACTTGCCAAGAAAAGTAAGGTTGAGATTAGAGAAGATTCATAGGAATTTTCTATGGGGCGGGGGAGCTCTTGTCCAAAAGCCGCATCTTGTTAGGTGGAACTTGGTTTGCCTAGATAAAAGGAAAGGTAGGTTGGGTGTGAGAAATTTAGCTATGATGAATATCACTATCTTAAGTAAGTGGAATTGACAGTTTGCCAATGAAAGAGAGGCTTTTTGGAAGCAAGTCATTACTCACAAGTATGGTGAAGAGGAGGGGGGATAGCGCACTCAGGCGGTAAGTGGGAGATACAGTGTTGGGCTTTGGAAAGCAATTAGGAAGGAGTGGTTGTTTTTAATTGGTAGGTTAGCCTACCAAGTGGGTAGTGGGCAAAGGTGAGATTCTGGACGGACAAATGGTGTAGAGATGAGCCACTTTGTGAGTCCTTCCCTTCTTTATTTTCCATCTTTTTGTCTAAGAATGATTGGGTTGCGGATGTTTGGAATCCCATTGGTGATGGGGATGGTTGGACCCCTCTTTTCGCAAGGGCGTTTAATGATTTGGAGATTGAGTTAGTGGAGCATTTTTTGCATAAGATCCAAGCCTTCTGGGTGCAAAGGGAGGAGGAAGATAGAGTGTTTTGGACAACATCAAAGTGTGGCGCTTTCTCAGTCAAGTCTCTTTATTCTATTTTGGAGCTCGGAGGTTCTTATTTGTTCCCTAGTGATAGTATTGGCGGGTGAGTGTGCCTCCTAAGGTGGCCTTCTTCGCTTGGGAGGCTTCTTGGGGTAAAGTCTTAACTTTGGGGCAACTTCAAAGGAAGGGGTACTCATTGACAAACAAGTGTTTTCTATGCCTCTCTGAAGTAGAGACGGTGGATCACCTTTTACTTCATTGTGTAAAGACGCGAGTTCTGTGGAATCTTCTTTTCTCCCTTTTTGGTGTGGCTTGGACTCTCTCGTGTACAATGAAGGAAACTCTTCTTAGGTGGCATGGAGCGTTTGTGGGGAAAGCTCGAAAAAAGGTTTGGAAAATGGCCCCCTTATGTATATTTTGGTCAGTTTGGAAGAAAAGAAATTTATTAGCTTTTGGGAATGAGGAGCTTTCGCTTCAAAGACTGAAATATTCTTTTGTATGTAATATTTGGTCTTGGGTTAGGGTGACTATAGTTTTAAGCCCTTCTTCTCTTGTAAGTTTTTTAGATTGGTTAGGCTCTAAGTAAGGAAAGGTGGTGTGTTTCTATCCTTTACCCCTTGGAGTGTCTTTGGGCTTTTTATGTTTACTCCCTGTATACTTTGACAACACTGTTTTTGGTGATTCCTCTTCCCATTTAATATACATCCTTTTATCTATAAAAAAAATATATAAAAAAAAGATCTTGATAAATTTCATATTTCGTCTACCATTAGCCACCATGTGAAAAAACTTTGAATTGCAGTCCCCTTCTCTTGCCCATTTCACCCTAACTTTTTGTCTCCAATGTACATCTTCCCTCAACAATGGTTCCTCCAACTCCCCTTTTCTCAAAGTCCTTTGTGTTGAAAGCTCAAGAGAAAGATTCCCTTCTTGCTCAACAACATCAATGTTAACAATGTCATTAAGGATGCTCTTTTTCCTTTCCTTTAGCTCTCCAAATGATTCTTTATTCCTTTTTTTTTTATTTGGACTTAACAAATTATAGCTTCCTCATGAACTTATGTCCTTCCCACCCATCGCCCTAAAAACTCTCCACCAACTACTAAAGCAATCTTTGAACTTTGGGTGTTGCAACCACATGATCTCAAATCTAAAAGGAGTTCATCCCCACTTGAATGGATTGGTGTCTAAAACAATCGGGCAATGCTCCAAGGTCTGTCTAGAAAGAACTTTTTCAAGACTTTGAGGAAAATTTTACTCCCACTCATTTGAGTATAGAAACCAGTTCAATCTCTTACACACTAGGGAATCTTGCATGTTTGTCCAAGTGAAAGAAGCAAAGTAAAGGGGGGTCAATTAACTCACTCTCTCTTATGAAACCATCGAAGTTCCTCATATTAGGTGTTAATCCAAAACCACCTAATTTTTCTGAAATTCCCCTTGTGACATTAAAATCATCCCCCACACACCAAAATGGAAAGGTTAAGTTAAAAAGGTCCAAGAGCTCCACCCAAAAATCCTTCCTAAGTATGGCATTATTTGGACCATAAGCTAAGGACAACCAAAGGGGCCCAATGCCATCCTTCAAAAACTTGATTGAGATAGAAAAGGAACCTGTTAACACCCCCCCACTACTTAGTTTCTTTGAATCCCAAATAATCAAAACCCCTCCTGAAGCCTAACAAGCCGAAAGAGAAGCCTAATCCTTATTCCCATTCATCCAAACACTACCAACAAACCTCTTACCACACACCTTCCTTTTTGTTTCTTGAAACATTATGACATTTGGGTTCTCATGTCACAAAAAATATTTAACCACCCTTTGTTTTTTCCTACAACCCAATCCTCGAATATTCTAGTTGATGATCTTCATGACAAAAACCCCTCTGTCCCTAATCCTCGAACCAGTTCCTGTGAATCTCAAAGACTTGTGGAAGGTCTGTTCTTTTGCCTAGAATATACCTTGACATTCATAGACCTTAAGACCAAATGAACTCTAGCCATTTTGCTGGGCAGAAAACCCTCTATTCAAAACCCACCCAAAGAGGAAAACTCAGCTTCAACAAGGCATTCTATAATTAGATTAGGGGGCTCACTAGGCACACTGGGTAGAGTCTTAAGGAAGTTAGTACCCTTAGGCACTTTGTTCAGACAAGCTAATTAGGACTCCACAATATCTAGGTCAAGATTGCCAACAAAATACTCACACAAAGCGCCATTGTCCTTTTTTTTTAATTCACTTTAGATACTATTTGGAATTCAATATGAGACTGAGACAGATTGATTGAATTGGGAAGAACGAGATCAAAATAAAACAAAGGTTGATGTGCCAAGACAGAGGAGGGGGCAAGAGCTGGAAATGATGATTGAGAGAAAGAAGACAAAGCTACCTTTTTGTTTTCCTCTACCAACAAACCACAAGCCCTGATTCCGTGTAAATCCAGTCGGGTCATTTAATAAAAAACATTTATAAAACCTATGACCTCATACTAGCGTAGCAAAGCTACTATAGTATAGTGGCTCTAGGGTCAAACTCTGGAATGGGTTTTCATTCTACCAGTGATATACTCAAGATTAGAAATTGAATTTAATGATTTCCTTTATAAAAAACTTAAAGTTTAAAAGAAAATAAAATTTGTTTTGAAAGTGTTTGAAACTAAATTAACATAAACTAATTAAAAATGGAAGAAAGAAAGTCTCCCGGAGCTAAGGATTGCTAGGATCAAGTTCAGAATGCAAAGTGGAAAATTCCGGATTTTTCTCCTCGCATTGGGGATTTAACCTATAGTTATTTCCCGAACCGGTATAGGTTTAACAATGAAGATTTAATCCATAAAAATTCAATAGAAATGGTAGTCAAGGTCCATTAATGGCTTTAGACACTATGGGTCTTCACCTTGAACCACTTTCCAATAGCTCGTACATGATAACTAATGGACTGATATGGATCTAGCAATAAGCATCCATAGAGACCTGAAGCTTACCATGTATTGGCCATTCAAAGTGATTCTAAGGGATTTAAAGCAAAACTTTGGATTTAAAAGCCATTTATGAACTCCAGCTACCTGTATTTAATGCACGGAGTTTTCCACCTTTGCATCTGGACTTTTCACCTAGCTTCCTTCACTCCAAGAAACTATAAGTTTAGTCTCTCATCCTTTGGGAAAACATCCTCAGAGGTTGTTTGGCTTCCAAGAAAAAGAAAATAGTAAAGAGAAAAGGAAAATGAGGGAGCTCTGTATTTCACTAAGTGTAAAATGTAACATATCTGTCGAGAGATGATTTCCACCCCTCTTATAGTCTTTACAAAAGCCAAGCTTGTGATTGGCTAGTTACAAGGATAAGAAAGGAATTTACATCAAAAATACATAAGAAAAGATCTAAAGTGGAGTCGGCAAAAACAGAGGAAAATTCGCACCACGCATGGGCTGTGCGAATTTGGAAGGTGTTGTGAGGTGTTGTGCGAATTTCAAGGTGTTGTGCGAATTTCGCACAAGCCTGGAGCAGTTGTCTTCCGAAGGCCATATCTTCCTCATTTCAGCTCCAAATCGTACACGGTTTGAAGCGTTGGATTCTTGACTTCCTGATATTTGAAATGGTATATAGCATGTAAAAAATGGACTTCAGAAAGTGCTCTAAAAGTGCAAAAGAAGACTGTAGCTGCTATCCTCTGTTTTCTTCACTTTGCTTGTTTTTCCTCTTTGCTTCTCTCCTTTACTTGGCTTGTCTTAATGATCCAAAAAACTGTCAAAACACTAAAACTAGCCACAAATATGATTAGAAGTCATTGCTAGGTCCTTAACATGCTAATTGGAATAAAGATGGAGAATTACTACACAAAAGTGCTTAAAACATAATGACTTAAAGGTGTAAAATAGCACTTTTTGGGTAGTAATCACTCCCCCCAACTAACACATTGCTAGTCCCTGAGCAATGAAGGAGAGAAAAAGAAAGAAAAAAAAAAAGATAATATAATAATTTACAAAATCATGCTGATCACTCCAAAAAATAATCAAGTGGCATGATTGGATCAAACTCTCACATGGCAAGTCAAGGATATAAAACTCAATCATCAACAAGAGTCATCAAATAACTTACCTATCACAACATGCAAAGAGCGGGCATTATGCAAATTTGAGTATCAAAATAATTTCCACCCCCAAAGGACCAATCCTTAATCTTCCACAAAAATCTAAGTGTTAAGGTGCTTAGTTTCCAGTTATAGTATGTCAAACTATATTCTCCTCCCAACTAAGGTTTTTCTCTAACTTTAGCAACACTAACTCATATATAAAAGGCTAAGAACGCACCTCTTTTTTTATTTTTTTTATATATATACTCCACCCATCCACCCATGTAACGAGTAGTGAGGTCGGTGACTCCCAACCAGTAAAGGCTTAGGGCACCAGGCTTTAAAGATTTTCACCATATACCCCTCGGACCTTGCTCGGGTTTCAAAGCAAGTGAAGCAAAAAAAATTTTTCATAAGACACATTGGCCTTTTATAAGGTGTCCCAACACTAATAGAATGAGGTCAATGGCACCAAGTCGAAAATTTCCTAAGTTTAGGGGAGTGAGAAAGTTTGCCATCTTATAACTGAAATCTAATGTGTTCAGTGTGTGAAAAGATTAGAGTGGAAGACTTAAGATTGAAATCAGAAAGCATTTCAGATCAGTATGAGACTTCAAGATGGAAATTAAAGAATTTCCCATGACTGCCAGATTTGGTACTTTGTTTTGAACAGAATGGCGTCTAGTGATTTCTGGGATCATGGCTCTGTGATGTTTTACTCGTCAATAAATCCTCAGGTCATATTGAACAAAGTTCAAAGAAATCTCGAGTTCTCGAAGCTTGGTGAGACAACATTGATTTAGAAAACTTCGCAAACTATTACAAGAATAAAGGAAATGGAATTTAGTTTCATGCCCTGTCGGGTCAGTTCTATTGTACCTCTGAGCACTACAAACCTGTGAGAAGATAATTCATTAAGTAACCTCGATTTAATCCAAGATTTATGAAGGATATTTTCCAATGACAGTCTTTTGAATCACCTTGGCTCAGAGTATGACCCCTTGCCCAATGAACAGAATGCTAACGGCCTCTGTTATTATTTCTAAACTAGTCCTTTATGTGAAATGACCTGCCATGATTCGGGACCTATTATCGGATTGATTTGGTCATGAAAGACTTAGTGTTGCACTCACTAGCTTGGTTGATTGCCATCAACACTGGTAAGATTCGCAGCGTTCATATAAGCTTTAAAGAGTCTATGAAACAGTAGCAATGCCGGATGAATATTCCAGCAACCACAGCTTATTTGCAGCCTTATGTGCATCCTCATTGAGAAGTTACCAACCATGCTGATTATCTTCGAGTTCCTCACCAGATGGGGGTCCCAAATCAGCTTTTGGCAAATTCTGGTTCTGCACTAATCCATCAGCAGATCCGTGACAATGCTAGTGGTGCTAATGGTGAAGATGATATTCCATCCAATAATCAAAATTGTCTAGTTCCAAAAGATCTATTAATCTCAGATGATACAATACCTATAACAGTTCAAGCAGAACCTGTAGTTGAGGCTGCTGCTGTTGCATCTGGTGCTGGCAGTAAAGATTTCATCCTTGAATCTTAAAGAAGGACAAGACATGATAACCTTTAATTCCTCTAACAGGGTTCCAGAAACACAATGGGTTGGATCAGTCAAAATTCAAACCATTATATCTCCTTCCTCTACTTTATGGTGCCTAAAATAGGCATAGAAGAGAGAAGAGACATCTTTAGGAACCAATTTTACGATATTCAGTCTGACAAGAATCGAAGCTGGTGCTATGGTTAAACCTAATGATATTTCCATAACTCATGTTCGTGAATTGCCTGAGATTAAGGGGAAAGTTCGACCATCAAAGACCTACATCTCTTGGACTAAAAGCTGGGCCAAAACACCGTGAATTATAGCCTGGGAAAATCAATTCCTGATGAGATTACTACAAAGGGAAGAGTGATCAGTCACAGAATGGGGAGTATGGTAATTTGAGATTTGTGCATAGTGATCCTACCATACTTTCAGACTTTGGAAAAGGAGTCCGCGAAGAATTTTGGAACTGAATTTTTTTTTAACAAAGAGAGAATGAATGTTCAATTTGAAAGAGACTCTGTGAAAATGAAAGCTACTGATGTTAACCTTAACGGCTTTGGGAATGGGAATTTGTGCTTAGATGGGGATTACAAGAATGCTATCTTCATTTTTGGAGATAGAAGTAAGGAGATCTGTGCATTTCTGGAACGCATGGCTTATATGAAGAAAAGAGTTTGTTGATGAAGTGAAATTATGCAAGACAATATCCCTGCTCAAGCTTCAACTGCTCAAAAGAAGAGTATTTTCTTTAGAACTTGCATCTTCACCATAGAAACTGCTGGCAGGATCGATGACGCTGCTAAATCTGTGGTATCTTCTGTTTAGGTGGGGCAGTTTCCTTGGTCACTTGAACAAGGAAATGCATTCGCTATGCCATCTCTTACAGACGACGAGTATTTCTGCTATGCTCTCGCAGCGAGGAGGTTCCAAGGCCCCTTTGTAATTACTGCTCTGTTCAGAGAGTTTGCTGAATCATACAGCAGTCTCGAAGTCCATGAGACGACCTCTACTTGTTCATTCCTAATGAGTATAGAGGGGCACAATCCCAGTGGATGTTATTTGACTCCATAAAAAGCATTATACCCTATTCCTGTTCCTACTAACGTGGAGGCGCTCACTGTTGCCTTTAAACAAAAGCACTGATGGAGATATCTCGACTTCTCAGTCCTCAGATTTCTAATAGTGTTTTATCTCAACGAAGCAAGCTGGATCAATGACGCCTTGAGAATGATTCAAGTCAAACTCGGTGCTCACAGGCCAGATTATTTTCTATTCCAGATTTTCAAGGATCGTGGAATCAGTTCACGAATTACCAGCAGCATTGACATGATGACCAAGATCAAGGACACTGTTATTAATCTGCCATTTCTTTCATGCTCCATAAATCGAACCCTCTTTGAGTACATCCCAACTCGCATTCAAGTTCTATCCTTTTGACATATGATTATGCTATAAGGGTCACAGAAATTAGCTCTAGGGTGGGCTTGAAAACCAAATTAAAGGTAGCAGATAAAAAAAGCAATCAGTGCACCCCAGTTGCATCTAGAAGTTAATCCTGAGTCAAATGTCTACAGTTTTGAAGAAATGTTGCTTGAGATCATCTCTGGGAAGGTCTTTTATAATGAGAAACCAGGGCCCCGCGTGAACCATGCTAGTGAATATTTGAATGATAAGAAAGAACTGTTTTGATTGTGAGCTGCGTCCAAAAGCAAATTCAAGACTATCAGAATGCTACTGGTCACAGGGATATTTTCGAAGAAAGGTCAGGGCACCTTAGACATTGTGCAAGCCAATTGCATTGATCTCCAAGTTTCTGCTGCCGGTAAACCCTATTTTAAGAAGACTTCCCTAAAGGCTGGAAATATACTCGAAGAAAGTCTCGGGCACTGAGTTAGATCTCATAAAAGGAAACAAAGGAAAAATGAACGTCAGAAAACTTACGGAACAAGTGGCATTTCTCAGGGATTCAAGTACTAAAAAAATCTGGGTATTAGACAGTTGCAGCAGCTTAATACCAAAACTCCTGAAAGAAAATCTGAATGTAGGGAATTTCAAGGAATCAAAAAGAGCTCGAAGATACAGCGATGCAAGGCACTTGAATGCATACAAGGAGAGTGGGAAGAGAAATTCAAAGAGAATAACGGCAGCACCAACACCATCAATAATGCAGTCTCAGTCACACTCACAGGCCCCTCTCCAGCATGGCTGGCTTGATTCACTTATCCTCCTGATGTTTCTTCTCTCCCTTATGCATTTACACATTTTTTAATCTGGATTTCAAAATCTTTTCCATTAAAAAACTCTCGTTTCCTTTAAAATCTCATCTTTAGGAGTTCATGGACATTAAAATCCAGATTCTAACATACTACTTGCTGCCATTTTCTTTTCGGCACGCGTTTTCACTATCTTCTTTGATTTTCACCTGATTTTCTTGATTTTCCACAAGCATGAATGAACTTCATGATTCCAAATAATGGAATTCATAGAATCATATCATGCGAAATTAATTAGGGCTTTGGTGGGGGCCCGACATTCATGATATTCTCTTCAATATAGCTTGTTTGATATTTGATTGATTATGCTTCCTCTTTGTGGCTTATATGAGATTATTTTGAATCTGTTATTGGGCTAACTTCGTTTTCCATAGAGGAGTATTGGCTTGCTATCCAGGTACGCTCCTCCACACTTACCCTTGAGAATTCTATGGACACGCATGCTACTGATAACTATATTCATACTTGACGTGGTTCTTGGGTGCTTAGGTGTATACTTGATTTGCTTGGATAAAACACATATTGTGTGATATATTTTTACACTAACTTAGATGTTTTAAGATAGCGCTTGAGAAGTAGTTCAGGTACGCACCCTAATTCTCCTTTATTGTGATTTGATCTTGTTTGGCATGCCATTTTTTTAAAATCACCTTAGTCTATCTAGGTACCCTCAATTAATCAATTAATTGCCGCACTTCCCTCAACTTAGTCAGTAGAGACCTTTTTAGGGCTTAGAGAGGTGCTACCTCCGAGAGGTACCTTCCCAATAGGTAACCTGATCCCCGGACTTAGACACGGGTTTTTTCAAAGACATGCTTTTTCAAAAACTATGGAGTCGTTCTTTAGGGTTTTATTTCTTGTTTTATTTTCCCTTTCAAAAATAAAAATAAAATAAGTGGCGACTCTGACTTTTCCAAAAACAAAATTTTCACATAATAAAAGCGAGTCTCATCGATCGAGTGGGGACACACGTGAAAAATGCGGGTCCACAATGAGTTAAAGCAACCAAGGGTTTGAAAGGAGGAGATCCTTTTGTCCTATTTCTTTTCACTATTGAAACTATTGTTTCAAGTAGGATGTTGAGAGAATTGGAGAGTGGTTATTGGAAGGCTTAATAGTGGATAGGAGGACTAGAGTTTCTCATTTGCAATTCGCAAATGACATCATCTTTTCTTCAAGAGTTGGTATGGAAGATTTGTAAAATCTCAAGCTAATCTTGTTGGTTTTTTTAGCACATATTAGGACATAAGATCAATTTAGACAATAGTACTCTCCCCGATATAAACATGAGTCGGAACCAAATCAGTAGGTTGGCTTTGATGCCTAACTGCAAAGTCTCTAATTGGCTGTTATCCTACCTCGATCCACCATTAGGGGGAACCCAAAAGCAAGCGTTTTTCGGGATCCAATGATTGATAAAATCTCTTAGAGATTGAATGGATGGAAAAAGCCTTTTTATCATTAAGGAAAAGATAAATTCTAATTTAACCATGTTTGTCTCACATTCTTAGATATTTCCTCTTTCCTTTCAAGATTCCATCATCACTGGACTCAAAGATTGAGAATTGCAAAGATATTTTCTATGGTTAAGGGTAGGTAAGGGTAAGAGAGATCATCTCATCAGTTGAAACCTAGTGTGTAAGCCTCAGGTGGAAGGCGAATTGGGGTTTAGGAATATTTTTCTAAGGAATTGTGCCCCCTTAGGGAAGTGGCTTCGAAGGTTTCTTAGGGAAAGTTTTTTCTCTCCATCTATGGGACATAACCTAACAGGTGGGACCTTAGAAAGCCTGCATAAGTTTTTCAGGATTTTTCTAAGCACACTTGCTTTGTGGTGGTAATGAGGAAAGAATTTGTTTTCAAGAAGATTTATGATAGGGGAATCAACCTTTGTGCTCACAATTTCCAAGTCTTTTTAGAGTTGTCATAGTTGGAAATCTTCGTATCTCATCTATCCTTAACATCTCTTCCCCTTTTTTTTAGAACCTCAATTTTCATCGTAATCTCACTAACTTGGAGATAAAGGACCTTGAAAGACCTATATCCTCTCTAACTCATGCATACTTGTTTCCATCCGTCCCAAATGCAAAAGCTTGGTCTTTATATTCTTTTAGCTTTTTTTTATTTTTATTTTTTTTTATTGGTAAATAGGAGAATATATAAAAAAGTGCTAGCAAAAGGCACAACCAAGTACACATGCAGTATACAAAAAAAAGGCCTAAAGGCTGGCAAAAGAATAAAGGGGTAAGCCTAATACAAACCACCCAAACAACAAGCCCAAACCCAAACCCTTAGAAAGCTAGCTATCCCTTAGAATGACAATAAGTCGCCCGAAAGCCCTTCTAAACTTACAAACCATCATCCAATCGAGGAAACAAGACCGCGACCTCAAAGTGAGACAACTAAACCCCCACTATGGGGCCCTTTCCCCTGATTAAGAGAGGAGAGCAATTGTAATTCACGAAACATTCAAGCTTTCAAATTTCCTTCTCTAGACAAGAAGACGAAGAATTCTTTAGCCTTATTTGTGGTACCTTTGTCTTAATCTTGTCCAATCTATCAAATCCAATTGTTTCCAATCCAATTAAATTTTTATAGAATCTAAGGTCAAGGCCTATAATTAACTAGTGGCACACAAGAAAGTAAACACTAGTGACATGCTACAATTGAGAAGACCTTACAAAACTCTTAGTCCTAACTATTGCATTTTGTGCATGAAGAGTGGAAAAATAGTTGAGTATCTTTTTTTTACATTGTTTATTGACTTTAAAGCTATGACACAGACTAATGAGACTAGCTAGTTTAGATTGGGCTCCTCCTAGAAGTATATATGGCATGATGATCATCTTATATAGGGCAACACTAGTGGAGGCAAGCTCCTTTGGCACACCTTTTACCTCACATTGATTTGGATAGTGTGGTAGGAAAGAAATGTTAGGAATTTTTAGGACAAGTGGAGGACATCAAAGGCACTATGGGATCTAATTCATTTCTATTTATCTTTCTAGGTCTCTTGCACAATAGCATTTGAGGACACTTCTCTTCATGTTGGTCAACCCTATTAGTTTTAGTGCACAAATCAAAAGGGTTTGGATAGAAAGAAAAGTAGAAGGAGATGTGTTAGCCCTCATGGAGTAATGAGATGCTTTATATTGTATATCCTTATGTGGTACTATACCGATGTATATCTCCTCAGTATACTGAAGGACTTCAATCTTACATTTTTTTAATCAATTTTTGTAAATATGGGGAGGATTCTTCATCCTTCTAATATACTTCTTTACCTACATTTAGTACATATTTGGTTTCTTATCAAAAAAAAAAATAAAATTTGTGATAATGAAAATCTAAAACAACCAATAAAATAAATAACAAATATTCTTGAAATGTTACAATTAAAAATCCTAACATTTGAGCTATTCTTAGCCAATCTTCTTCTCTTTCTTGGAATCTTAATTTCCATCGCAATCTCACTAATTTGGAGATTGAGAATCTTGAAAGTTAGTCATATCTACCCTCACTCATGAGTCATGTGCACTTGTCTCCCTCTACCCCATATGTGAGAGCCTAATCACTGTCTAATAACTTTAGGGTTTTGGCACAATCTATTCAGACAAGCTAGGATTGATTTGGTCCTAACCAAGAATATATGTAACATGATGATCATTTCATATAAGGGTTTAGAAAGCTCCATTAAAGGCAAGACCCTTTGAAAAATTGATTCTCACATTGCTTTAGACTGTGAAATAAGAGAGATTTTAAATTTTTTTAGGATAAATGGAGGATGCTAAATACGTGCAATTTGCTTCACTTTTATTCCTCTTTTTGAGGCTCTTACACCATTACTTTGAAAGGCATTCCTCTCATTGTTGTCAGATAAGCTAGGATTGATTGTTTCCCATCCAAGATTATATGTGATACAATGATCATTTCATGTATAGGTGGTTCGAGGAGCTCCATTAGAGGCAAGACTATTTGGCAAATTGTTTGTCTCACATTGCTTTGTATTATGCAACGAGAGAGATGCTAGAATTTTTTTAGATAAATGGAGGATACCAAAGACATGGGATTTACTTCATTTCTATTCCTCTTTCTGAGCCTCTTGCCCTAATGCTTTCAAAGCCATTCCTTTCAATGTTATTCAGCCTAATTGGCATTCAGTGTATAGATCAAAAGTGTTAGGACAACATTGAGAGGAGCTTAGTTAGGACTTGTGGAGATGACATCAATGTATATTGTTTTGTGGTCTAAACCTTCTTGTATAAGCTCCTTGTATAGTGGAGAAGTTCAATCATGTTTTGATCAGGTTTTTGTAATTGTGGGGAGAACTCCTCATCCTTTTAATGTTCTTTTTATATATAATTAATATATCTTTGTTTGTGATCAACAAAAAAAAAAAAAGTTTCATCCAACATTTTCATTTGTTTTTTTTAATTTCCTCAACTTTTTTAATTTTACAATTTCCCATCCCAAAAAATTGGTCACAATATTTCCACCAATATCAATATTTTCAACATTGGTCAACATTGAATCATAGTGGATTTTCAGATGGTTAAACATGAATTTGAGACAACTTGTGATGCAATCTATTATTTAGCATGATTATGTGATGCAGCAGCCAGGGGGAAGGATGTCAAAATGGATGGGTGGCAATACAAGAAAATATGGAATAGAAATGCATGCATTCCCAAGAAGCCAGAGATGACATATACTGAGGACAAGATAAGAGAGTGGTCCACAATGATTCACCATGTGCAGAAAACACCAATCACTGACCAGTGCAGAAGAGTGACTTGATTCAAGTTTAAGGCAGAAAGAAACAAGAGGGAGGGCAAAACAAATATGGATTCAAGCAGTGAGATAATTGGCAGTTATTTAGTTGGGGACCTAAGTGGAGCAATATGGCAGAAAGGATTCAAGTAGCCAACCCAAAGTAACTCAGACCAAGGATTTGTTGCATGAAGTTGAGTGTAGCAGTATGGATAAATCTGACTTACTATTAGATTGTTTTTCAGTGAAAGAGAAGCATTAGGATGATGAAGTTTCAAGTAAACAGAGATCAACAAAATGTGAGCTCAAAACAGCTACAAGAAAGTTGACATTAGTGACTAATGAAAGCTAGCCAACATTTTTTCTTTTTCTTTTCTTGGAAAAGAGCAAAGAAGAAAAAGGCTGACTTCCAACTTTTGAATTTTGAAATTTTCCTCCAACTATTTAAGTTTTGTAAGAAAAGGAGAAATGAGGGTCTGCTGAATTTTCTTAGCCACCATCAGAGACATGAGTGCATTTTCAGGAGAGTGAGCAAGTGTCCCCTCTTAAGTGAGTGGCCCCAAGCAATCAACTTATTATTTTTTGTGGAACAATTATATAGCTCTCTTCTTTGTTGGCAACAAAATTCTTGTCACTCTGTGTTGTTGTGCTGCATCAAGTTATGAATCCAAGCAAACATAGTTCTTGAAGAAATATAGAATTCTAGTGGCAGGAAATTGGAAAAAACCATACTTCACTTATGATTACCAAAGGTATTCTTTATCTGTGTATCAAACTGAAGAGCAAAGAAAACAAGCAGCAACAGTATCATAGAGGAAATACTATCTTGCTTACCATTACAAGAGGCTATTAATAATAATGCTGATACTCTAAGAGAACTGTCGAACATCCACGATGGTCCAATAGAAAGAAAGATTGAAGTTCTACTTTGACACAAACAGACCCAAAGAGTTGCAGGCGTTGAATTTAGCTTCCTCCAGCAACTGGCAGATGTTTCTTGAAACCCTTATGTTTAACTTCTTATATTTTAAATAAACCAAGTATCAGCTACATTGCCTAGAAACCCCTTGATGGTACAATTTATAGTTAAACCACATGATATAATGTTCAACAAATCAATTATTTATTTGAAAACATCTAGTCAACAAATAACCTAGTTTTTAGATAACGGTCTTCACAAACTCAAAAATCTACCTTAGAATTTTCAAGTTAGGTATCAAAAAAAAAAAAAGTTGCTATTGAGCTACAACCATCAAAATATTTGGTAAAGTAATTTAGATTATACCTTGATAAATCAAGCCTCTCTCATGAAGCCTAACAAAGGCCTCAATTACAGCCCCTGCAACAATTAAAAATCATGGCCTCAGAACATATTACAAGGTGTTAAATTATTAAACTTTTAATAGACAATTTCAAAAGCATATAAAAACCACGGTATAAATTTAACAAATAATTTGACAAACAACAAAATCAAGCTTCACATCCATGTTGTATAAAACTTAACAATTAGACCTCAAATGCTATCCTTCTACCAAATATATGAAGACAATCCAAACCATCTCACAAACTTTTGAAATTGGTTGGAGTTTTACTGGTTAGAAAACTGTCTTACAACTTAGCTTCTCATCAAGGGTAAAGTGTTCCCTTGTCCAATCACAGAAGCCCTGAGTCTCTTAATCTGATTTGTAATGGTTCCACCGTACCTAAAAAATAAAACATCAAATAAAAAATCCATAAAGGGAGAGTAATAGGACAAAATTCAGTAACTCAAAATTTCCATCTAATGTGAGCATATCAAGCTTAAACATTGGATATTCTACAACAATATGATACATTGGTTACGAGAAATAGTAACTGTTGTATCTGGAAACTCATCCAATGAATTAATAGCATGTGAAGGGTGGTGGGCATGGACATTATATTTTTGTGTGTCTAAGCAAAAGTTTACACTTTTGTGTTGAAGAACCAGAATTTGAATTGGAAAATCATCCAAAGAAGAGGAGACCCACAATGAAGATGAGCTTAGATGGTGTTTGTTTTTTTGGCTTTTTGCTTAAAGCTATTTAGTTTCATAATTTAGGTTGTTTGTTTTTCTACTTTTTCATAACTTATTATAAACTTTTTACTAAATAGAAAAAGCCAAAATATGTAGCTTTTTCTAAATAGAAAAAAATAAAATATTGGTTTTTTTTACTTTTTAATGCTTAATAGAAATAAAATACTACAAAAACAAACCTAATATTTAACACTATTAAGCATTAAGGTTCTATTTAGAATTAAGTAAAAAAACAAACACCACCTTAGTGAAGAATGTAATTACTATAATGGTATGACATAACGCCATAGTCTTGTAATATGACATTTGTTAGCCATCCCAAAGGTGAAAAGAGAAGAAGATCGGCGGCATAGCATTTTCCACACACGTATCTCTTGTCAAGGGAGCTTATGTACCATTGTTGTTGATGGATTTAGCAGTTTAAATATAGCTTAGCAAGAGCTTGTTGAGAAGCTAAACCTAAAAACAAAGAAACATCCAAATCTATTCCAATTAGCATGGGTTAACGACACCTCCATTCGAGTAAGTTACCATTGCTTGGTCACATTCCTTTTTGGTAAGCACTTTAAAGAGTTTGTATGGTGTGAGGTCTTACCAACAAAAGTGAGTAACATTTTGTTTGGAAGACCTTGGCCTTTTTATAGAAAGGTTCAACATGATTGCTATGAAAATACATATACTCTCATACACAATGGGCATAAGAAGATACTTTGTCCAATGAAAAAAGTTCCACTTGTTAAGAAGTCAAATGAGGCACAACCAAAAAAGTTATTTACCATGTGTCAATGTGAAATGGAGAGCACAGAAACTAAGCTTATTTTTGCTTTAATGGCACAGGAAATGGATGAATTTAAAGAGAAAGATAAGGAATATCCAATAGGAGTACAAAATATCCTTGATTTTTCTAACTTGAGGCTTGCATAATTGCCCAATGAACCTCCTCCCATCCATGACATACAACTTGCCACAAGCTTGCTAATGACTCATAATTATTTCGAGAACTATCAAATTGTTTCACAACCTTCGAAAATCTTTTGAAATTTAGTACTTGTCTTACATAAAATTGAAAAAGTTCAAAAGATCTTAAGATCCTATCTTACCACAATAAAGAGTCGATGAAGAAAGAAAGGGTGGAAGGAATTGTTTGGGATTTCAATTAGCCATGGAAAATCAATAATACTCGAGGTGGAGGTTTTTTTCAAGTTAGAGTCAATTGATAGGGGAACGCTTCTTAAAGTATATTCAAGAAGGGAAGGAAAAACATAAATTAACTTTACGTAGGATTAGTATTAGTTGGAATTAAATTAGGATTAGTATGGGTTGGAGTCAAATTAAAAGTAGCTAATTATGTTATAAGATAGTAGAATTAGAATCATAATGGGTTATTTGAATCCTAGTAGACTTTAAATGTCTTAGAGAAACCTATAAATAAAGCTAATTGAAGTAAACCAAAGTATTGATTGGTGACTAAATAATATTAGTTTTTTGGTAAGTGTTACAATTCCTTTTTTTTTTTTTTTTTTGTTTATAGGCAAATAAGTAAAAAGGCGCAACAAAGTACACACGGAGTACATAGATATGACCCAAAGGCAAGCAAGAAAAGAAAGAGAAATCCACCTTCCCACCAACACCTAGTTCCCATGGGGGCTACAAACCCCCTAGCAGAAACCTAAAAATAGAAACATAAACCCCTACCCAAAACAAACAAAAAACCCCTAGCATAATAAATTAAACACTAGTGGCCAGTAGACACCCTTGCCGTTAAGTCCCCACCCCCCTCCCCTTTCCTTTTATCATGGATGAAGCATTATTGTAATTGATAGAGCACTCAAGCCTTCAGATTTCCTTCTCAAGCCACAAAGAGGACATGGATTTTTGCCTTCCCCCTAACACCTTAACCCCATGACCTTTCTTCTATTCCAATTTTCTAAGAAGATGACTGATTTCCTTTTCGAAACCTAAAACTAGCAACCCCAAACAATTGGAGAATGTGACAAAACCGCTAGGAAGACACACAAACTCCTCCCTTCCACCATGCCTCCCAAACTTGCATCCCTAAGAGGGTCCACCTCCTCAATTCTAGCCTTCGATACTAAAGGTCCCTACACCACCTTCCCTAAAAGCTCCAAGGACCCATCTTGCACCCACAACTTTAAACCTAAGGTCGTAGGTCCCGAATAAGAGAGCACAAAAGAAGGATGTTAGTTTGCCTCCACTGCTTCATCAGTGATTGCTACCCGTGAGTCCACCAAAGGCACTAAGAGAGAGCCAAGGGTTTTGTTCAGATCACCTTGACTGCTCTCTTCACTTCTTTCTACCGTCACGAGAACATAATCCATGATCGCAACCCCAAAAAGCCTTGGCATTGCCTCACCGTCCGCCCCTCCATCCTCTGAACCACCACAACTCCATTGACTTTCTTCTAATTGAGACTCCTAGAAGGTCTTAACATGACTCTAAGGTTTCTATCTCTTATTCTTCTTATCTATTTTTTATATATATATTTATTTCACTTTATTTTGCTTTCATAAACTTTATTCCTTGCTCCTCTCTTTAAACCCTAAAAAAATAAAAAGCATAGCCCACCAACTTGATTATAGGCATCCATTCAACGTTTGTCCTACATCAGTATTTCCTTGACGAGATTTGAATACTAGGTCCCAATCTAACAATATAATACTAAAAGGGGTGTCAAAAATATTATACTAGCTGACACCCAAAAAACAGAGAAGAAATAAAGGGTCTATTTGGGAAGTGTTTTTGGAAACTATTTTTTGTTCTTTAAAACATAAGTCACTCGAAAACATGTTTGGGAGTAGTGGTCTTCATTTTCTCAGTGCTCTACATGTTCCTAAAACCCTTGTTTTCAAAGAACATTCTAAAGGTGTTTTCTCCTATTTTCACTACTTAGAAAACAAAAAACAAGGGGTGTTCTATGTTATCAAAGAAGTGTTCTTTGTGTTCTCAAGTGACTCCTTCTCTACCTCTGCTTGAGAGTGTCTCCACTAGCATGTCTCCCTTAGGACACCCTTCTTGACATACAATTGCACTTTGTCAGCCCCAAGCTCCTTTCTCTGTGTGTATCACCCCCATTTCTTCATTCTTTGTACATTTTATTCATAACAACATATGATGTATCTGCATCAAACTAGGTATAGTTCCCATTCTTTGGTTTTGATTCCATCTTCAACCACATTGTAAATCATATATAGTTCTTTTCCCCTCATTTTATTTCCCTTCTTTTTTTTTAGAAGTGTTCTTTTTTATTATTCAATGATTTAGCTAGATATGGTAAAATGAGACCTCCGAAGATAAAAGAAAATGAAACACAAAACCGATTCTTAAAATGTGTTGGGAAAAGAAACCTCTAAAGTCAAGTCAAATAGATTTTGATAGATTTGGGCAAAATTGATTTTGGTTGCAACACACAAAACCGATTTTGAAAATGATTATAGTAAATCCAATACTTTGTTTTCTTGAAATAGTCCTTTGAATTTTCTTGGGTTTTCCCTCCTTGTACTGAATTTGTTTGACATGACGAGTCGTTGATGTTAAGAGCCAACTAGATTTCTAATTTATAATTTAATAGCAACTATTTCTTATTGTTTTCTGGATACTGATCTCTTAGCTTTATCAATATTGGCTGATTTGGTGCCAATTTGATTTCATGATCCAGCATGCTCTCTTTGATGGTTGGAAAGCAGGGAAATGAAAATAGGTTAAAGAGGTGCCATGTATTGTTGTGGGGGAAACAAGGCAAGAGTGAGAAACAATGAAATCAACTATTTGTGTTGAAAAAGAAGTGTTGTCCACACATAATAACATGGTAAGGAGTGAAAATGGGAAGAGTAAACATGAGAAGATGTCCATTTTTTTTGTAAGAGGAAATGGAAAGTTATAATGCTTTTATCTTCAAGTTTTTGGAGTATTTTTTTGATTGGTAAACAAGAAATGCATTAAAAGCACCAAAAAGAGCACACCAAAGTACACAGGACGTGTACTGCAGCTTCTCTTCTGTGGATTGTGTAGCAAGAGAGAAACGCTAGGATTTTTGAAGATAAAGGAAGATCGGAAGGAATGTTAAGGGATTTACTTCTCTTCTATTCCTCTCTTTGGGCCTCTTGTGTTGTAGCTTTTAAAGGAGTTTCTCTTAGTGTTTTACAACTCAATTGGACTGCAGTTTGTGATTCAAAAATTTGTGATAGTTGAAGATTTCTTTGTATATTGTTTTCTATAGTGGGGTGCTTTCTTCTTTGTTCAATTTTTGTTTTTGAGGGAAGGACCTCTCATCCTTCTCTTACTACTATAGAGGCTTTATTGTATATTTAATACTATTAATACATGCCTCTTCGTTTCTGATATAAAAATTATAAAAAAAAAGGTACACGGGACATATACAACAGCTGCTAAGAGATGGCCAAAAAAAAGGAAAAGGAAAACAAAACTACTCCCTCCCTTAGTGAGAACCCAACCAATCAATAAAATCACATAAGAATGTTGGGCTAATAGATATGTACAACCTTGGTCTAAGAAATCAAGTTATAAAGGAACAAGTTTTTTAGTCATAAGACAAAGAGCTCCTCATTTTCAAACAATCTTCTATTTCCTTCCTTTCAAATTGTTTAAAAGAGGCACAAAGGAGTTGCTCCACACTCTTTTCCACTTCCTTCCTTCATAGGACCCACACCAACCCAACATAATCTCGCTTACTGAGGAGGACACTACCCAAGAAACACTAAAGAGAAAGAATAAAAGCTACCACAAAGCTCTTGCTACACCACAATGAAGTAGGATGTGGTCAATCGACTCCTAAATATGACAAAAGAAGCATTTGTTAGTGAGAGACCACCCTCTCCTCTAGAGTTGATCTATGTCAGAACTTTACCCCATGAAGCCTCCCTAGTAATGAAACTTGCCTTAGGCAAAACCTAAGAGTTTCAAACAACAGCTTTTGAGAACAGGGTTGAACTCCCATGCTCTAGACAAGCGTAAAGGGACTTCACAAAGAAAGAACCGCTCTTCATCTCCAGCCATATCACCTTATCTTCTACTCCCCCATTCACTATCTAATTCTAAAGCCTCACAAGAAAATGCTCCATGATATCAATCTCTTAATCATTTAGATTCCTAGAGAAACTAGGAGTCTAACAACCATTAACGTTAGACTGATTCCACAAATCCACTACCCATGCCTCCTTTGAGCTAGCTAAGGTATATAAGGAGGGGAAAGAAGCACACAATGGCCCATTACCATACCACCTATCCTTCCAAAACTTAGCCCTCCTTACATTTCCTACAAAAAATGAGACTTTAGTGTTAACAATCGCCCACATTTCCACAATTTGGCTATGCTAAAATCATATTTGATACACCACGTGTCATTCCAAAGCCCCTTAATGGCCCCCAACTCTGCCCACATACCCTCTCTATTACTCCTAATGGAAGGGCCATAAACCCCGAGAAAATCCAAACAAAACTGTCCTCGCAATTTTTGAAGTGGCAAGAAAACTATTTTTTAAGAACTGTTCCAAAAAACTATTTTTCAAAATTGTTTTCAAAAAGACTTCCTAAACATAACCAAATTAAATCCAACATTGCCTCCGAAGTACTCCTTTTGTCCTAAAAATTCCTCGCATTCCTCTTCCATCATATTTTTTTATAGGCAAATAGAGAATATATTAAGAAAACAATGCCCAATAAAAAGAGGCGCACCCCAGGTCCATAGGTGGTATACAAAAGGCTAAAATAAAGACAGAAAAAACTGACAAGACAGCCCAGAAGAAGACCTATCTATTTACATTTGAGGCTATCTAAAAAATTGAACATTGTGAAGATCTTCATCCACATTGCATCCCGAGACCACTCCAACAAGGATTTCAAAAAGGTCTCCTTAAATCTCTAATCTAACAATGCTTCCTCACAAAAGATCATTTGATTACGCTCTTTCCACATGAACCAAAATAAACATAAGGGAATCATGCACCAAATCTTCCTTTGCCTTTTCTCCATCCCCTTGGCCTTCCACACTAAGATAAGGTTTTTCACTAAGTCTTGGAAGCACCCACTTCAACCCAAAAATTGCCAAAATAAGATTTCATAACTTTTTTGTCCTATCATAATGGATTAGGATGTGGTGTTGTTTCTTCACTTTGCAAAGGCTACATATATTTACCATTATCCACCCTCTTCTCATGAGGATATCTATGGTTAGAATCTTCCCCCAAACTGCTTCCAATGCAAAAAAAAAAAAAAAAAAAAAAAACAAGTTCTCAACGGGGCATGAGACCTCCAAATTTCTTATCTAGGAACTCTTTGTTCCCACCACATAAAGAACCATGTAGAACTTGATACAAAAGTTTCCTTTCCTATCTTCTTTCCATTGTAAGCTATCAACCCCTACTCTTAGCACTCTCATTGAATAAATGGGCTTGAAAAAAATGAACCACCACATCCATTTTCCAATCCTGAAAGTGCCTTACCAATAGCATCCATTCCTTCCCCATTCCCACAAGTCTATTACCATAACATCATTGTTAAAGGCTAAATCAAAAGGCAAGGGTAAAACCACTTTGAAGGGGCTCTCAACCACTCATCTATCCCACTAGAATTTAGCATTCATATTTCATACCATTGCTAACTTGAATATTTATCCTAATTTTAAAATCAAGCCCATCTTCTTCCATAAGCTTACTCCAACAGAAATAGATTAAAGGAAGAGAAGATAGTCTTCATTGTTTCAATCTGCTTTTGCTTTCATCAGGGCCCCCACCTTTCTATTTCTTGGGTTTTAGGTTTTCTGCCTTGTCTCTCATGTTTCTCTACCTCATCTCTCTCGTCTTCTCTCTTTGTTTCTAAGTGTATCTCTCTTTATCTCTCTTCTTTCCTTATTTTGTGTATTTTTTTTCCTTTGATTTGAGTGGAAATTCAAACCAACATCACCCCATCACTTGCCTTTTTAATGCATCTAGATCATTATTTCCTATTTATTGGCTGAATTTCCATTCCTTTTTTTCTCCTATTTAAAAAGACCAAAAAAAAAAAAAAAAAAACCACTTACAACTTTTAGTAGGAAAGCTCCACTTGGTGAAGGAAAATATGTACCAAAGTACACAAAATGAAAATATGTCTCTTACTAGGAGAGTTGTTACCACTAGTTAACTTGTGAAGGAAGCATAACCTTTTCCAAATAGCATTGTTTTCATTTGAGGTGAAAGACAATTATAGTGTTAGCCTTTGGAAAATCATAAGAAATGAGTGGGATCTGTCGAGCAGCAGAATTTCTCTTAGTGGGAAATGGTCAGAGGGTGAGATTTTGGAAGGACAAGCAGTGTAGAGACGAGCCACTTTGTGTTTTCTTCCCTTATTCGCCCTTGCCATTTCCAAAGAGGAATGAGTGGCAAAAATTTAGAATTCTAAAGATAAAAGGGGTAGGTGGGTTCCACATTTCTCTAAGTCGTTTAATGATTGGGAGGTGGAAAGTGTGGAACGCTTTCTAATGAAGCTCCAATAAATAGGGTGTATAGGGATGACAATGATAAGGTGGTGTGGACAGGATCCAGGAGCGGGAGCTTTTCGATTAAATCTCTCTACCATGCTTTGGACCCCAATGACCCTCTAGTGTTCCCAAGTAGAATCATTTAGAGATCTTGTGTGCCACTTAAGACGGCTTTTTTCACATGGGAGGCAACATGGGGGAGAGTCTTAACTTTGGATCAGGTCCAAAGAAGGGGTTTTTTTTTGGCAAACAGATGTTTTTTCTACCACTCTAAAGAAGAAACTGTTGATCACATTCTTCCTCACTATGCAAAGACTTGGATTCTATGACAGTTGCTCTTTTCTCTCTTTGGTGTAGCTTAGGTTCTCTCCTTCACGGTTAAGGAGACACTCCTTGGGCAACATAGTTCCTTTGTGGGTAAAGCCCACAAAAAGGCTTGGAAGTTAACCCCCCTATGTATTTTTTGGACGGTGTGGAAAGAAAGGAACTTGCTGGCATTTGGTAATGCAGATATTTCAATCCATAGAATGAAAAATTCTATTGTATGTAATTTTTAGTCTTGGTTTAAGGTGTATATAGATATGGGGCTTATTTCCCTTGTTAGTTTTATTGATTGGCTAGGTTCTAAGTGAGGGCTGGTGTTTTTTTTGTTTCTCTCCCTCTCCTTTTTAGGTGAGTCATTGGGCGACCAGTGTATACTTGGGGACGTTGTTTTGGTGCCTTTATATATATATACATATATTCATTGATCTTACCTATCAAAAAAGAGAAATCTATCATTTGATAGTACATTTTTGCTTTACACCACTAGGAATTTTCTACTTCTAATTTGTGAAATATAGTCTTTGCAATATAGACCAAGATAACAACAATATCAATACTAGCAACAACAAAAACAATTATCTACAAGATTAACAATAAAATATTGTGCAAATACTTCAGTGTTCTACTTCCAATATTTTCTCCTAATAGATGTGTCGAAAATCATAAAACATGTGGGAGAGTTTATTTAGTGTTGTAAATGGAATATTGTGATTTGATTTAGTAGAGTAAATTAGGGGATAGAATCAGCTAAGTCAATGTTTCTAATTTAGTTTTTACTTTTTCTATTTTCAGGATAGTGATTGTTTGCAAAGTTGTATCTTTTTATTTTTTTTCCTTTTGCATGTACTCAAGAGTAGTCTTATATATATATATATATGTTATAATCCTAAACTTCAACGAAAGAGGAACAATTTTTTTTTTCTGAACTTCGAGATGTTAATTAAACTATTTTACTCTTCTCCACATCCTGTTAGGTAGGCCCTTTAAACTTTTTGTCCATTTTATCTATCAACAAGAACATTTCTAACATGCGTTTATAAACCAACACACAAAACTACACGTAAGCACATCCTTGTAATAGGACTTTTGGGCTTTTATAACACATAATGATTGCTAAGAACAACAAATAAACAGATATAGGAGGGAGGAATGGATGAGAGAGAGAGATGCATGGTGCAACATAATGCTATGCAACAGGAGATAGGAATACACAATTGAAAACCATAAATAGCATAAAGAATATCAAATGGGGAGGGACAACAAGATATACTTCTCTTTCCACTCCCAATCGCTTTGTGAACTCATCTCTACTCAATTCAGCCCTTTTTATTCCTTCAGATGCAAGCATTCTTTCCACAACCAACTGAGCAAATAAATAAATAAATGTAAATGATTAAAAATAAAAATTAGTGCAAACAAGAGAATTTGGAATATGAGATACCACTTGAAAAGAAAAATGGGTTAAACTTACCATAAACATGCATAATACATTCAGCTTCATGTATTAATAAAGAAAGAACAAAGAACATGCACCACCTCAGAAGTTTTGGGGTAAAACAAAACACAATGAAATCTAATACTGGATCATAACATTGTAGCCAAAAATGTGGAAATTGAAGAGGCATTGACTCTTTCGGTGCATTTGGCATGTGATAATAGAATTGGGGGCTGAGACAGAGGGACCCACTCTCACCTTCACTATTTGTTTTTATTATGGAAGCTTTCAGCAGATTAATTGCTAAGGCTAAGGAGGGAGGTTTTATTAAGGGTGTTAAGATAGAAGGTAGAAGGGAAGAAAGAGTTCAAGTTTCTCATTTATTACTCGCAAACGATACTCTCCTTTTTTGTGAGGATGATGAAGATTAACTAGAATATTGGAAGTGGATTGCCAATTGTTTTGAGTTGGTTTTAGGACTCAAGATAAATTTGTAAAGAAGTGAAATCATTCCAATAGGGGGCATGGAGGATGTGGACAAAGCTATTGTCCTATTTGGATGCAAAGTGGGGAGATTTCCTACTTCTTATCTAGGTTTACCCCTTAGAGCCCCGCATAGATCAATTGGTGTTTGGGATGTAACAGAGGAGAGATTTAAGAGGAAATTGGCTACATGGAAAAAACAGTATCTATCCAAAGGAGGAAGACTCGTCCTTATAAAAAGTACTCTCTCAAGCCTCTCGATCTATTTTATGTCTAATGTAGGACAACCCTAGTATGGTTGCCTACACTCAAGGGTAGGTGGGCTAGGGTTTTATTTTTAGGGTGTAAGAAGAGGAACAAGGAATAAATTTCATGGTAAAGAAAAATATAAGATAAGAAAAAGAAAGAAAAAAACAACGAAGAAAAGATCGAAAACCTTAAAGTCTCACTAAGGCCTTCTAAGAGTCTCACTTAAAAGAAAATCAATGGAGTCTCACCATTAAGGGTTGTAACCTTGCAATGAAAGAAAACTTAATATTATTAATATCAATCATCCCTTTGATTTACATTGATTAGCCTATTTATAAGCTTCTCTAAGAAATTCAAAGTCTACTAGGACTCTAATAACCTATTATGATTCTAATTCTAATTATAACATCCAAAGTATATTAGAACTCTAATAACCTATAAATCTTCAAATCTCAACTTTAAAACCAACACATTAACTAAAGTATTGTAATATAAATAACTCTAAACTCAAATAATTCATTGGGAATCAAGTTTAAACATTTAACAATGTCCAAAAAATAGAGTTGAACCAAAGTTCCTAATAAAGAAAATTCCCTTGCTTAGCCATCACTCATATCCCAAATTGAGAGTACCTAAAAAATTGTCAATCAAAGAGAATAAGCTCAAAACCCAATAAGAAATCTTAATGGAGTTTCATGAACCAAACATTTTCAATTATAATTACAAACATGAGATATAATGTACATTCTTTTTCATAAAACTTTTGAGTTCAAACATATTTAAGCATCCAAAACTTTTCTAACAAACATTTTATATCTATCTCAAAATAATTTCATATCATATTCAAGTCAAAAGCATCCCAAAATATTTGTACTCTAATTAACAAATAACAAATGGTGTCCAGTTAGATGAGACTTTACAAATGAGTGGTTAGCATCAAATTGTTCATTTTTAAGGTGGGTGAAACCAAACACGACTAGTACTAGTAACCTCTAACCAAAACCCTAGAAGTTGGGGTCTAAACCAATTACATTATTTACCAAAAAATATAAATGTTAACTATTATATCCCATTGAAAAGAGCTAAACAAATTATAGTCAAACATTTTATTTCATTTATCCAAAACTTACAAAAATATAGGGCCTATTTGGTTCATGTTTTCAAGAATTGTTTTCTGTTCTTGAAAACAAAAAATTCTCAAAAGCCACTTTTTTAGAACAATAAAAAAATGTTTTCATTGTTTTTTCACTTTTCAGATAATAGATTGTTTTTCACGTTTTCTCTTCCTTCTTTTTGTGTTTTCTTAACTATTTTTTGTGTTTCCACAAAGGTGAGCTTCACCCAACCACCACACCCCACCCACAAACCCTTTCTTCTTCGTTAAATTATTGAAATTAATATACTTACACATGGTGACAAAGTCATCATTTGTTTAAAAAAAAATATAACTAGTGTAAAAATTTCAAAATGGAATAATTTTTTTTTTAAATTTAAATGAATTGTGCATATGAAAATTATTTATATATTTATAATATCAAGTTAATGGAAGAAAACACTTTACTAATTAAAAAAAAAAACTTTCAAACATGTTTTTTGTTTTACTTATTCTAATTTTTTTATTTATTGTTTTTTAGAACAAAACCTATTTTCCAGAATTCAATTCCCAAACACAATTTTTTTTTTCTTTGAAAATACAAAAAACTATTCTTAAAAACTGTTCTCAAAAACTATTTTCCATAACAATTTTCAAAAACAACAACCAAACATGCCCATATATCTCCACTTTTATTTTTACATAAAAAAAGAAAATGTTTTAATATATATTTTTTTCATACAAAATATATATTTGGTACATGCATAGAAACAAAAAGTAACATTTTACACATTTCAAAATAACCTATAAAAAGAATTTTTATTTTTATTTTTATAAAATCTGCATTAATTTCCCTTATATCAAAGAAGTACTAAAAAACATTGGAGAAAAATAATTCTGAAGAATTTACTCTTCACCTAATATGATATGGAAAATTCTACAATACCGAAGGAGGTACCATGCCTCCATTTTTTTTTTCAGCCGTTGGATGAAACTGATAAAAGGAAAAAAAAAAATATTTTGAAACCGGGTACCTCCCTTCCCGTTCTCTCCCCTCTCTCTCCTCATTTTCCCATTTTCTCCCCCTAATTTGCTCTCTTCCCCTCCATAACTGGTTGTATAGCTCTTCCCCATCCTCATCCTGTGCTCTCATCTTCACTCATCCTCCATAGCCGACCCTGTTGTTCTCTCTCCCTTTTCCCGTTTTTCTCTCCACTCATTTTCCACAGCTGGGTGGAGACCACCGTCGCCGTCAACCGGGCCAATCTCCTCCAGGCCGACGTCGCAGACCTCATCAAAGACGTCTCCACAGCTAGGTGGAGACCACCGTCGCCGTCAATCGGGCCAACCTCCTCCAGGCCTACGTCGCAGACCTTATTAAAGACGTCTCCATAGTTGGGTGGAGACTACCGTCGCAGTCAACCGGGCCAACCTCCTTCAGGCCGATGTTGCAAACCTCATCAAAGACGTCTCCACAGTTGGGTGGAGACCACCGTCGCCGTCAACTGGGTCAACCTCCTTTAAGCTAACGTCGCAGACCTCATCAAAGACGTCTCCCTCAATTACCGAGTCGAGCTCAAGATTGTGGGCGAGGTCGGTGCCAAGATCCGAGTCTTAGACTTCACTTCTCCTGGTGTCTAGGTTAGCTATTTTCTCTACTAGATTCTTCTTCTCCAAGATTTTGTCTAAATTTTCAGAATTTTTGCTTCCCCCCCCCCCCCCCCCCCCCCCCCCCCCCCCTCCCCCCTCCCCTCCCACATTTTGTCACATAGAGAATTTTTGTTGTTTATTTGAAAAAGGCCGAAATTCTCTCAAACTGGCGGTGGTGGAGGGTGGCCGATGTGGACCGTTCCGCCTCTGAGAAACCCACTACCTTCTCTCCTTTTGTTTGTCTCCGCTCATTTTTTGCTGAAATGCACCTCTCATAATTGCTGATTGTGCTAACGTGCACTATCCGGGATTAAGGTCATTTGAATGGAGGTAGTGGTCCCTTGTTAGTTGTTATTCTTGTTTTATTTTTTATTTTTCTCTTTTAATTTACTGTTTATGATATTCCTGAGTGAGTGTTGCTGACCAAAAATAATAATATTAATATAATTAATTAATTAATTGGCTTGCATTTAAAAAAGGGTCATGCTTGGGTACCCATATATGTTTTTCGGTACCATACCTCCAATCCTCCACCAATGGCATTTTGCCACATGTTAGGGTTGTAAATAAAAAGAAAAAAACAACTTGCTATGTGGGTTACCAACCGATCAACTCCCATGCCAAAAAAAAAAAAACAATAATCTAATGCAACACAAAAGTTTTAATTCTTTACAACATCCAATTATATAATATGATGAATTATTTTATAAAAATTGAAAAATATTGAATAATTTTAAAAAATACAAATTTTCTACAAAAAGAAATTAGAATTTATTTTATTTTGTAATATAAAGTGATAAACCGAGGAGCTGAAGGAAAAATAAAATTAAAATAAACTAAATATTGTAAAAAAATAAATCTATAACAAAATTTATAAATTGATAGTTAGTTAAATTATTTCATTTTCAATTAAAATTATTTATGGAAAAAATTGGATGAATATTGAAAATGCAAAAAGCAATATAATTGGTTTAAGAAGTAAAAAAATAAATTTCAAGTCTAATTAGACTTCTATTAAAAAATGGAAAAAAAAATTACAATAAATTTAAATAAGTATACACTGCTCAAACATTAATATAGCTATGTACTCAATTGAAAATTGTATTAATAAAATAATTATTATAATTTGCATTTAATTACATAAAAGATTGGTTCAAAATGTTAAAAATACATAAAATAAATATAATTAGTAACAATATGGAATTTAACACTACTCACTAATTTTGTATCATTTTGATTTTTCAAAAACATTTAAAAGTTTAAAAAAAAGTAGAGAATAGAGAATCCTCAAATTCTTATCCCCCATACTAATTATATAGTATTTTTGGATTATAATTATTTTTTTCATCCATTAAACACCCCCTAAGTGTAATTAACCTATTTAAACAATATTAAAGCGATATGAAGTCCCTAATTTAAAAATAAAAATAAAAATTCAAAGAAGTGGAAAATTGGAAGAGTACGAAGAATGTGAGGAATCCTCACATTCTTTGTACCTTTGCAAATTTTTTAGTATTTTTGGATTTTGATTTTTACGGGCATCATTTGAACACCTCTTAAGTTTAATAAACCTATTTAAACAACATCCACATCATATGAAGTCCCAAAAAAATTTAAAAGTATCAAAGAAGAGGAGAAATGAGAGGGTACGAAGAATGTGAGGAATCCTCACATTCTTCGTATCCTTCCTAATTTATTAGTATTTTTGAAGTGTGATTTTTACGGGCATCATTTCAACACCCCTTGAGTGTAATGAACTCATTCAAACAATATCCAAGCCATATGAAGTCCCAAAAATTTTTAAAAGCATCAAAGAAATGGAGAAATGAAAGGGTACAAAGAATGTGAGGATTCCTCACATTCTTCGTAGCCTTGTTAATTTTTTAGTATTTTTGGATTTTGATTTTTTCGGAATTCATTTGACCACCTCCTACATGTAATGAACCTATTTAAATAATATACAATCCATATGAAGTCCCAAAAAAAATTTAAAAGCTCAAAGAAGTGGAGAATGGAGAGGGTACGAAGAATGTGAGGAATCCTCTCATTCTTCGTACCCTTGTTCATTTTTTACTATTTTTGGATTTTGATTTTTTCGGAATTCATTTGACCCCCTCTTAAATGTAATGAACCTATTTAAACAATATACAAGCTATATGAAGTCACAAAAAATTTTAAAAGTATCAAAGAAGCAGAGAAATGAGAGGGTACGAATAATGTAAGGATTCCTCACATTCTTCGTACCCTTGCGTATTTTTTAGTATTTTTGGATTTTGATTTTTTCCGGAATTCATTTGACCGTGTCCTAAGTGTCATGAACCTATTTCAACAATATACAAGCCATATGAAGTCCCTAAAAATTTTAAAAGTATCCAAGAAGTGGAGAAATGAGAGGGTACGAAGAATGTGAGGATTCTTCACATTCTTTGTACCCTTGTTAATTTTTTAGTATTTTTGGATTTTGATTTTTTCGGAATTCATTTGACCACCTCCTAAGTGTAACGAACCCATTTCAATAATATATAAGCCATATGAAGTCCCAAAAAATTTTAAAAGTGCCAAAGAAGTGGAGAAATGAGAGGATACGAAGAATGTGAGGAATCCTCACATTCTTCATACCCTTCTTAATTTTTTTGTATTTTTAGATTTGGATTTTTTCAGAAATCATTATTACACATTCTAAGTGTAGTGAACCTATTTAAATAATATCCAAGCCATATGAAGTCCCAAAAAATTTTAAAACTGTCAAAGAAGTGGAGAAATGAGAGGGTACGAAGAATGTGAGGATTCCTCACATTCTTCGTACCCTTGTTAATTTTTTTATATTTTTAGATTTTGATTTTTTCAGAAATCATTATTACACCTTCTAAGTGTAGTGAACCTATTTAAACAATATCCAAGCCATATGAAGTCCCAAAATTTTTTTAAAAGTTCATAGAAGTGGAGAATGGGAAGGGTACGAAGAATGTGAGGATTCCTCACATTCTTCGTACCCTTTTTAATTTTTTAGTATTTTTGGATTTTGATTTTTCCAGAATTCATTTGACCCCCTCCTAAATGTAATGAACCTATTTAAAAAATATACAAGCCATATTAAGTCCCAAAAAAGTTTAAAAGTATCAAGGAAGTGGAGAAATAAGACCTCACATTCTTTGTACCCTTGTGTATTTTTTAATATTTTTGGATTTTGATTTTTCCGGAATTCATTTGACCGTCTCCTAAGTGTAATAAACCTATCTCAACAATATACAAGCCATATAAAGTTCCAAAAAAATTTAAAAGTATCAAAGAAGTGGAGAAATGAGAGGGTACAAAGAATGTGAGGATTTCTCACATTCTTTGTACCCTTGTTAATTTTTTTGGTATTTTTGGATTTTGATTTTTCGGGAATTCATTTGACCGCCTCCTAAGTGTAATGAACCTATTTCAACAATATACAAGCCATATGAAGTCCCAAATAATTTTAAAAGTTTCAAAGAAGTGGAGAAATGAGAGGGTACGAAGAATGTGAGGATTCCTCACATTCTTTGTACCCTTGTTAATTTTTTAGTATTTTTGGATTTTGATTTTTCCGGAATTCATTTGATCGTCTCCTAAGTGTAATGAACCTATTTCAACAATATACAAGTCATATGAAGTTCCAAAAAATTTTAAAAGTTTCAAAGAAGTGGAGAAATGAGAGGGTACGAAGAATGTGAGGATTCCTCACATTCTTCGTACCCTTGTTAATTTTTTAGTAATTTTGGATTTTGATTTTTTCGGAATTCATTTGACTGTCTCCTAAGTGTAATGAACCTTTTTCAACAATATACAAGTCATATGAAGTCCCAAAAAAGTTTAAAAGTATCCAAGAAGTGGAGAAATGAGAGGGTACGAAGAATGTGAGGATTCCTCACATTTTTAGTACCCTTGTTAATTTTTTAGTATTTTTGGATTTTGATTTTTCCGGAATTCATTTGACTGCCTCCTTAGTGTAATGAACTTATTTAAACAATATACAAGCCATACGAAGTCCCAAAAAATTTGGAAAAGTGTCAAATAAGTGGAGAAATGTGAGGGTACGAAGAATGTGAGGATTCGTAATATTTTATGTACCATTGTTAATTTTTTTGTATTTTTAGATTTGGATTTTTTTGGAAATCATTATTACACCTTCTAAGTGTAGTGAACCTATTTAAACAATATTCAAGCCATATGAAATCCCAAAAAAATTTTAAAAGTTCATAGAAGTGGAGAATGGGAAGGGTACGAATCCTCACATTCTTCGTACCTTTTTTAATTTTTTTAGTATTTTTGGATTTTGATTTTTTCGGAATTCATTTGACCCCCTCCTAAATGTAATGAACCTATTTAAACAATATATGAGCCATATGATGTCCTAAAAAATTTTAAAAGTATTAAAGAAGTGGAGAAATGAGAGGGTACGAAGAATGTGAGGATTCCGCACATTCTTCGTACCCTTGTGTATTTTTTAGTATTTTTGGATTTTGATTTTTATGAAATTCATTTGACCATCTTCTAAGTGTAATAAACTTATTTCAACAATATACAAGCCATATAAAGTTCCAAAAAAATTTAAAAGTATCAAAGAAGTGGAGAAATGAGAAGGTACGAAGAATGTGAGGATTCCTCACATTCTTCGTACCCTTGTTAATTTTTTAGTATTTTTGGATTTTGATTTTTTCGGAATTCATTTGACCGCCTCCTAAGTGTAATGAACCTATTTCAACAATATACAAGCTATATGAATTCCCAAACTTTTTTAAAAGTTTCAAGGAAGTGGCGAAATGAAAGGGTACGAAGAATGTGAGGATTCCTCACATTCTTCGTACCCTTGTTAATTTTTTAGTATTTTTGGATTTTGATTTTTTCAGAATTTATTTGACCATCTCCTAAGTGTAATGAACTTATTTCAATAATATACAAGCCAGATGAAGCCCCAAAAAGTTTTAAAAGTTTCAAAGAAATGGAGAAATGAGAGGGTAGGAAGAATGTGAGGATTCCTCACATTCTTCGTACCCTTGCTAATTTTTTAGTATTTTTGGATTTTGATTTTTTCGGAATTCATTTGACTGTCTCCTAAGTGTAACGAACCTATTTCAACAATATCCAAGCCATATAAAGTCCCAAAAACTTTTAAAAGTATCAAAGAAGTGGAGAAATGAGAGGGTATGAAGAATGTGAGGATTCCTCACATCACAATCTTCATACCCATGTGAATTTTTTTTATATTTTTAGATTTGGATTTTTTCAGAATTTATTTGACCTCTCCTAAATGTAATGAACCTATTTAAACAATATACAAGTCATATGAAGTCCCAAAAAAATTTTAAAAGTTCATAGAAGGTGAGAATGGGAAGGGTACGAAGAATGTGAGGATTCCTCACATTCTTCGTACCCTTGTGTATTTTTTAGTATTTTTGGATTTTAATTTTTTCAGAATTCATTTGACCGTCTCGTAAGTGTAAGGAACCCATTTTAACAATATGCAAGCCATATAAAGTCCCAAAAGAAATTTAAAAGTATCAAAGAAGTGGAGAAATGAGAAGGTACGAAGAATGTGAGGATTCCTCACATTCTTCGTACTCTTGTTAATTTTTTAGTATTTTTGGATTTTGAATTTTCCGGAATTCATTTGACCGCCTCCTAAGTGTAATGAACCTATTTGAACAATATACAAGCCATATGAAGTTCCAAAATTTTTTTATAGTTTCAAAGAAGTGGAGAAATGAGAGGGTACGAAGAATGTGAAGATTCCTCACATTCTTTGTACCCTTGTTAATTTTTTAGTATTTTTGGATTTTGACTTTTTCAGAATTCATTTGAGCGTCTCCTAAGTGTAATGAACCTATTTCAACAATATACAAGCCATATAAAGTCCCAAAAAATTTTAAAAGTATCGAAGAAGTGGAGAAATGAGAGGGTACGAAGAATGTGAGGATTCCTTACATTCTTCGTACCCTTGTTAATTTTTTTAGTATTTTTAGATTTTGATTTTTTCAGATTTCATTAGACCACCTCCTAAGTGTAATGAACTTATTTAAACAATATACAAGCCATATGAAGTCCCAAAAAATTTGGAAAAGTGTCAAATAAGTGAAGAAATGTGAGAGTACGAAGAATGTGAGGATTCGTAATATTTTACGTACCATTGTTAATTTTTTTGTATTTTTAGATTTGGATTTTTTCGGAAATCATTAATACACCTTCTAAGTATAGTGAACCTATTTAAACAATGTCCAAGCCATATGAAGTCCCAAAAAAATTTTAAAAGTTCATAGAAGTGGAGAATGGGAAGGGTACGAAGAATGTGAAGATTCCTCACATTCTTCATACCCTAGGTAATTTTTTAAGCATTTTTGGATTTGGATTTTTCTGGATATCATTTAACCACCTCCTAATTGTAATGAACCTATTTAAATATCATCCAACCCATATGAAGTCCCAACAAATTTTAAAAAGTCCAAAGAAGTAGAGAATTGGAATAGTACGAAGAATGTGAGGATTCTTCACATTCTTCGTACCCTACTTAATTTTTTAGTATTTTAGGATTTGGATTTTTTCAAATATCATTTAACCACCTCCTAAGTGTAATGAACCTATTTAAATATCATCCAACCCATATGAAGTCCCAACAAATTTTAAAAGTCCAAAGAAGTGGAGAATTGGAAGGGTACGAAGAATGTCAAGATTCCTCACATTCTTCGTGCCCTACTTAATTTTTTAGTATTATTGGATTTGAATTCTTTCGAATATCATTTAACCACCTCTTGAGTGTAATGAACCTATTTAGACATCATCCAAGCCATATGAAGTGGCAAAATTTTTTAAAAAGTCCAAAGAAATGGAGAATTGGAAGGGTACGAAGAATGTGAGGAATCCTCACATTCTTCGTACCCTAGTTAATTTTTTAGTATGTTTGGATTTGGATTTTCTGGATATCATTTAACCACCTCGTAAGTGTAATGAACCTATTTAAACATCATCCAACCCATATGAAGTGTCAACAAATTTTAAAAATTTCAAACAAGTGGAGAATTGGGAGGGTACAAAGAATGTGACGATTCCTCACATTCTTCGTACCCTAGTTAATTTTTTGGTATTTTTGGATTTATATTTTTCTGGATATCATTTAACCACCTCGTAAGTATAATGAACCTATTTAAACATCATCCAACGCATATGAAGTGCCAACAAATTTTAAACACTTCAAACAAGTGGAGAAATTGGGAGGGTACAAAGAATGTGACGATTCCTCACATTCTTCGTACCCTAGTTAATTTTTTGGTATTTTTGGATATGTATTTTTTCGAATATCATTTAACCACCTCCTAAGTGTAATGAACCTATTTAAACACCATCCAACCCATATGAAGTCCCAACAAATTTTAAATAGTCCAAAGAAGCAGAGAATTGGAAGGGTACGAAGAATGTGAGGATTTCTCACGTTCTTCGTACCCTAGTTAATTTTTTAGTATTTTTGGATTTGGATATTTCTGGATATCATTTAACCACCTCATAAGTGTAATGAACCTATTTAAGCATCATCCAACCCATATGAAGTCCCAACAAATTTTAAAAAGTCCAAAGAAGTGGAGAATTGGAAGGGTAGAGGAAGTTTGTCAACCGGTTCACGAATTTTTTAACTAGTGGCAACCGGTTAAGGAATGAAGGAAACTGGTTGAGGAATTTTTTAACCAATGGCAACCGGCTGAGGAATGAAGGAAACCAGTTAAGGAATTTTCTCAACCGGTTGAGGAATTTTTTAACCAGTGGCGACCGGTTGAAGAATGAAGGAAACCAGTTGAGGAATTTTTTAACCAATGGCAACCGATTGAGTAATTTTCTCAACCAGTTGAGGAATTTTTTATATTTGTGAGTGTGTGTGTGTGTGTTTTTTTATCCATTTTAGTCAACATCTACTAACTTTTTCCTTTTTGTTTTTCTTTTTCATGGTCCCATTGACCCGTAAAACAAAATTTAAAACAATTTTCTCATCTTTATAAATCAACATCATAAATATGGAGACTTTCTATTCAATAGGATAGACACATTTTTAGGTTGTGAGGATTCATCGAACCCAAAGTGGACAATGTCCGCACAAAGGAGATTGAAAGGTTATAAATAATATCAAAATTGATTTCACATCTTAGTACGAGACTTTGTCTAATCCATGAAGGTGTTTATGGGTTTAACCCTATAATCTTGTGAGACACAATTGGAGGGAAGATTATGAAATCTTACATTGGAAAAAGTTCATAACCCTAGAAGGTGTTCATGCAACCTGTTTACCTTCCTCCAAGCAGTCCATGGGATACACGATGTTTAAATCATCATTTTCCATTCAACCCAACTGCACTAGGTGTTATGCCTTATAACCTTCACGGTAATTTTTAAATAAAATCTTTGAACTAAAACATGTGGCATCAACATAACCGGTTCAGTTTTTTTTGCTACCGGTAGCCACATGCCATTTGGGTGTTGCATAAACACATTGGTAGTGTCTACTGGTTGAGATTAGTAGGCAACCGGTAGACTATAACCGGTCGACCGGTTAAGATATCCTTTTATAAAGTGTAATTGATGTCCTCCAAATGGATAGGTTGATGATATCTATGTGTACAAAATTTCAAAACAGGCCTCACAAAATATTATAAATATCACCTGGAGAGTGACATACCACATGAGCAAACAGACCGGTAATGAAAGGAAATAAATCCCTTCAATCATAGAAAAAAACAAGCCATAGAAATAAAAGGGTTAATGTAACAGGCTTCCAGATAAACAAAATTATACAGGTCAGTTCACATTTTCACTGCAACCTGTGCCCAACCATGACCTCCATCTCTGTGGCCACTTCAAACAATCATACAATAGGTTATGTTGTAGCCAAAATGCTATTAGTCATAGAGGTTCAACCATTTGGTACATAAGTGGACCAATGTGCAAATGCTGATGATAAACCTGTCAGAGAAACAAATCAGTCATAGGAATTCTTGCATATGTTATTCATTTGAATTACCCTTACTTGCTCATGTTGCCCATGTGGGGCCATCATTGTAAGAAACAGAAGTGAGAGGGGTGATTGGAGCTTGAGATATGGGGTGATTAGAGCTGTTAGATAGAAAAGAAAAGAAAATCATGAGAAGAGATAGGGAAGAGGGCGGAGGAGGCTGTAAACATTATCCTCTTAATACTTCCATTCAAATTGGTGCATGAACATTACACTTGCGCAACTTGTGAAAGAAAGAGCCAGATAAACGTTTGTAAATAAGTTAATAACATCTGCAATTTGATTCTAGGTCTCTATACAAATGGCACAAAAAGGGGCCATACTTAAGTTTCTCTTTGATGAAATGTTGGTTTATTTCTATGTGGTTTATTCCATCACAATGCAAATAGTGGATGTCGAAGTTCTAGATGCAGCTCACCACCAGCCTCCCTATACGCTTAGGGCAATTACAGTGTTCAGAGCTTGCTGGTTTACCATGACCACCTCAAGAACATATATCCACTTCTATTACTTTTACTCATGTTTTGATGTCTTCTGCAACTTTATCAGATAGAGTGACCATTACGTATAACGTTTCTATAGCTTTCCTCACTCTAAATGTTAAGCATAAGCGTTGATTAAGAATAGAACTGGATCCTTCCTAAGACTCTGATGCCCATGCCTGTCCATAAGCATGGAAAAACTTGAAAGATGGCAATCCTACTCAATCATCTCCTTAAAGTTCTTCGCATATGCAACAAAAACCATTGAATAACAGGATACATCAAGATGGTCACTCTCTTCCACAATATATCCCAAGATTCCAAAGATATATAGCAAATAACCAATCATCCCGTTCACACTCATTTATATTCTTCCTAGGCAAATACAATAGGTCAGCATTTCCCCCAAACCTATTTACATTTTGAAAGAACATAATAGTCCTGCCTATCTCTGGCAGCTTGGGAAAAAGCTACAAGGATAGCAAAAAACAATTTTCAGCCTCCCGTTTTTCACACACTGACCTTAATTATTAGGTTTCTTTATGCATCCAACATCATAACGAAACTTTCCTTCACCTTATAAGGAATTTCTCAAACTGACTCCACATATAAAATTTGGAATATTCTAAATAATTGTAAGTTATAATGAACTATCAGATAATGGGCACCTCTTTTCCTAGACACTATTAGAAAAATATTTATAAATTTCACTTGATTGAACATAAATATTGGAAGAGGACATTGATAACTCTTCTACTGTTTACAGTACCACTTTTCCTTCTCTGTTTTTTTTTGGATTTAATGTCATGGGCAACTTGGTAGTAGAGCCATGCAAAACCAGAGAAGTTTTCTTTCTTTTTGGAGGAGCAGGAAAGGCAGCAAGTGGTCATGTTAGTTTATGGATGGTCAGGTGAGGCAGTGCCATCAACACTTGTCACCTCAAGGGATACCCGTCATCACAACCATCTTCCTCAGGTTCTCACTGTTAAATTTAGCCCAATTTGAGGTTCAGCAATTCATTTCAGCATCTGCCATTTTCAGAGTTTGGTGTGATTCTAAGCAAACATGAGATTCAGACCAATTTACAACCTTAATTTCTTCAATAACAAACCATAGAGGTGAATTTCAATTGATTTCATCGTTCTATGGCTTGTGATTGTAAGGATTTTCAAGATTTAATTGTTCTTTGGGTTCAGTTACCACATTTTAATGAAGTGGTAACTTGTAACATTGAACATGAAGTGGTCGACCGGTTAAATGCTACCGGTTGATACATTTTCTCAACTGGTAGACATTGCCACTTTTTTTAGGCACCACAAAAATGTCCAATGCCTACCGATAGCAAAAATAGTGCTTCCGGTTCATTTGCAGGTCGACGACGACTTTCCTCCACATTATATTACCGTAGACCAAGGGAAGAGAATACATACCTTTTAGGCATTCGTCCATGTGCTTACATCAATCATAAAACTCATTCACACAAGTGTCAACTTGTAGTTGGTCGATGAAGGCAACAAACCTCTCCATTAGCTGAATTGAGCATCCTACAATAGCCTTGGCAAATGCAGTTGCAGCCTAGTCCATCCTCAACATGTAGACCTCCTCATCAGCAACATCATGAGTAGCTAGTTTCAAGTGTGGCACATATGCTTAGAGCTCTAAATAATGTAGAACTTCAGCTTTTCAAAGTAAAAACCCTAGCATAATAACCTTTACACTCTGACTGATGGAATGTGCAGGTACAGAAACTAAATGTGCATCTACTATTCCATTACATTAATGCTACTCACTGAGCGTAAGAGAACCCAAAGCACCCTTTGGAATAAGGTGATCACAAAGGACTACACAGTTAACGTGTTTGGAATAGTTGTGGTTGGTTAATTTCAAGCCCAAGTTTTTCTAATTTGCTCTGCACCCAATCGTTCAGAACAGTGGAAAGCTTCATTCAGTTGTAATAATTTAATTATTTAGATTGAATTATATTCATTGGGTTTGCAGATCAGGAGAAACTATCATGGCTTTGAATGTTTGTCTCTTTGATAATATCACAATGCATTGGTCCATAGAGTTGGCAACATGACAGTTGAATGAAATGACTGAAATGTAGCAGTCAAGGGTATATTATATGAAAATTTTTAAATAGAGCAACCTGTTTGACTTCACATAGTGTTCTTGCATCAGTTGTGGACCTCTGATGGTTGGAATATCCTTGCACATATGCCATCATTTTCTTTTCTTCAGCTCTGTTTTCTCTGTTTCTCCCTTCCTCAATCAAGCCAAACAGCTTGGTGATTCTTCATTTCTTCTTCATCCCATCAAGAGAACAGCATCTCATGCATCTTTGTATTGGGTTCCTCCCTTTTCTTCCATCCTAAGGAAAAATCGTATCTTGCTTAGTTTGGACTTCTCTATTTCTTTTGATCATTGTGAAAAGCATCATGAGAAGAGGTACAATAAATGTGTTGTGCTGAATTATTCAAAACATTATTTTCATAATCATAAATACCAAGGTGTTTAAGCAGCAGGTAAGGCATCTCTTGACAATGAGGTGAGAGGTAGAAACAAGCAACATACCTGTATTCAAGAGAAGTTCTGTTCTTCTTTTGAAATTTAACAACATTCATTTAGTCTTAACTCAATATCTTGGCAACTCAGTATCTCCACCTTCATTAGGATTGCAAGAAGCTATCTTTTTGGAAAGACATGAAATGGGGGCATTTCAAAATCTGAAAGAATTTCAGAGACCTGTTGCAACTTTTGAATTGCTCAAATCAGTAACAACTCTAGAGATATATACGTATCTGCCCCTGGGAAATAGAGGTGTCCTAGGCATGCAACCATGGAATATTAGCTCCTTAATAGGCTCAAGGTTGTGGTCATAAAAAATGCACTGAGTGGGTGACTTGCGATCGGTTCTGTGAGTTCCTCTTGGTAGCTTCTTATTTATTGCACCATATGAATTGCAGATTCCAATTACCAATTTCATCACCCCTAAATGAACTAGGAGACATTGTGAAAGCAAAGTTAGACAACTCATCATAGAGTTAATCCTGCAGGAATACACCAAAAAGGAAATCTTATTAATATAAATGAATTCATCCAGTTAAAGGATACGGTTGCCTGAAAAATTAAATTGAGAGAGACGGATATAGTGATGCTTACATGGGACTGTGGGAAGGACCAACAAGAGAAACAAACATTGAATAGCAAATGCAAAGCCATAGAGCTTGCAAAACATTGAATACCTAGTGAAGTCTTTTAACAATAAATTTCAGTGCAAAATTTGCCTAATTGCTCTACTAATAGGACATTTCAATAGTATGAAAACAGGATATGGTGAACTCTCCCTGCTTCTGCCATCAATGAACTAATATGGATCAAAGTTGAATCTCGTCATTTACATCTATTTTTACATAGGAGATGTGGGCAATCTTGGGCCTATCTCTCATCCTATCTCTCATCATTGGATTTTGGAGTTGTCTATGATTTATGGTTCTAAAAGCATGGCAGGAAACCCTTCACTTGCCAAATACTACTGGAGCTTAGGTGATGTCTCAATGTGGGGATGCCAAGGATACCAGATTCTGGAATCTTTACATGAAAATATACCACTAATGATGAATTGTTTGAGAGTGGTGAGTCTGTGAGGGCCCCACTGGGGCCTGGGGTGTTTCTCACATTCTTTCAATCTTCAATCTGAAGTAGCCGCTTGAGTAATTGTACCTCCAAGAATGAGTCATTTTGGGGCAGATTGTTTTCATTTTCCTTCACACCGTAGTTTCACCATAGGGCACTAAATGATATGTAGTTGCAAGACAAATAGAGGCAGCCATTAATGAAAGCTTATGGAAATTCAAGACAAACAGATCTTCATGGAGATATGAGGTTTTGAAATCCAATAAAGGTTTGAAAATCCAAACACGAGTTATCCAATGTACCCATTGGTAACAGAGTTGGGCAGTATTGTTCCTTCTACCCTTGGAAAGGGACATCACATAAGAAATTCCACTAGTAATGGGGGGCTTAAGTGATGTGTTGGGGCTTGGGCAATGCTGTATCTTAAGATATTCAAGAGATGTGTGATCATGCATCAACCCTAATTCTGCTAGCATAATCTGGTTTTCAGTCACAAATATGTAGTTAAAATGTATGGTAGGTCATGCATGCATCTCTTGAATTGTCATGAGAAGTGGAGATTGAGCAACATACATGATTCAAGGGATGTGCAACTGCTCTTGTCCATCGAACAATCTTCATCTGATATAGAGCCCAGATTTTTAGCAACTTGTGATCTCCACATTTTAACACATTGGAGGAAGTTGGCCTATTCAACAAACAAGACAGGACATTTAGAAAAATGCGAGAATTCCAGACATGTGTTGCTGTCATGAATTATTCCAATCAGTAAGGAATCAAAGTGCTATAATTTTGATTTGTGTAACTACTTAACATGGATAACAAACCTATCTTGGGGAAATAACTCAAGTCCCACGCACCAACTCAATCCTGAGCTCTCTGGGATACTTGAGACACCAACTTAATCAAAGCTACTACTTGTTTCTATGGCAGCTTGTCTTCCTCCACTGATACTGGGGAAAAAGCAAAACAAAGGGAAATGAAGTCATGTTGTGTTCCTGTCTCCAATCTCCTTTACACAGATAGATGATTTCCTTGCAACCGACAATGTCTAATGCTTTCACTTCAGTTCTAGCATGTGTTTTGGGAAGAGAATTAAGCTTTCAAATATTGCCAATATGCAAGGAATTGAGAAAGGCCAGGTGGGCAGCTGCCACAGTTAGTTAACAAACCAATGGCAACATTGGAAGTGGAACATGACACAAAAACTTCAAAAGACAAAACCTGTTTTTCACAATCATAAATACCGAGGTGTTTAAGCACAAGGTAATGCATCTATTGACAATGATGTGTGACGTGGAGACAAGTAACATACCCGTATTCAAGATAAATGGTATTCTTCTGTTGCATTGACAACATGCATCTAGTCTAGGCTCCAAATTTTTAGCAACTCTAGATCTCCACCTTCATTAGGATTACAGGAAGCCAACCACTTGGAAAGACATGAGACTAACATTTAGAAATCTGAAAGGATTCTAGAGAGCTGCTGCAGCTGGTGAATCATTCCAATTAGTAACAACAAGGACCCCTATATACCATTTTGAACTGTCAGCCTGCATAGCATGAATGATAAACTTGTCCCTAGGAATGAGATGTGCCTTGGGCATGCAACCTTCAATTATTAGTCAGAGTTACCCCTACCTAATCCATCTCGATGTGTCTGGGAAAACGAGGTCCACCAGATGTTATGGCAATTATCTCATGGTAGTGGATGTTTTGAAGCAGAGTCTAAAACGAAGTCATCACTGGAGGTTATGGCCATTATCCCATTGTAGCTAATGTTTTGCACCAGAGTTTAAAACCAAGTCATTGACAAAGGCCATAGTGATGTCATTGATTTTATTCTAAACCTATCAAAAACAATATGAGATTCACTTTGATTTCAAGTTATGCAAGATCTATAAGAGCTCAATTGTTTTGAAATTTGATTGATGTTTCGTTGGTCAGGTCTTCTTTAGACATGAACCTATTTTTTGTGCTTAACTTGAAGAAGCTGCCAATAAGATTGAATAGTCACATATCACTTAGAGAGTTGAGAATCACACAACTCTTTCATTTTTTTTAGGACTGGTTTGTCATCAAGTCTTTTGCTCGGTTGTTGTGATGGTTTGAAATTTCTATCTGATGACTATAATCTATATAAACAACAACTTATATTCTCTTATCTTGAGCATTATTTTGCAAAAAAGATTTTTATGAGCACTTCTATTTGGATGTCTTTCTAACAGTAGTTAGTATTCAATAAAAATGACCTTTATTAAACCTGCAGATTTTTTCAGGTGATATTTTTTTTTTACAATAAGGAAGGGAGGCATTATTATTGGTAGCATATCCTGATTCATAGAGTATAAACCCTTGCAAATTGAAAGAAAGACAATTTACATATCATTAAAGGGTGATCTGTAAGCACTCTTATAGGCCTACATCTTCCTCATTTGGATTTGGAATTTAACCTCTGATAAGTGTATACTTGTTTTTAATCTGTTTTTTAGGAAGACAGTTACTAAGATTTTGCCAACCAAAAACAGAGGTTTGTTAGCCCTCCTACCCTCAGGTTGGTTCTCTTGCATATGCTTGAAGACTATTGGAAACCAATTAATTAGTCATTGCAGTTTCCTAGTCTTATAAGAAATCTTGTTATGGTGGCAGGAGAACAGACTGCAACATAGTCTCATTTTCTTTCATGATTTAGACATTGTAAAGATCAAAAACCTGTTCCTGGTAATATAAGAAGAAGAGTAGCCAAAGAACAGGAACAAAATGTATTGGAACCTTATGGACTTGAATAGTTGGTATCTAGGTGGCAAAAATACACAAAAATGCACTTAACAAACTACTAATCAACAGACAAAGATTCTACTTTCAAGAGACAGGTTTGTCAAACATGTCAAGAAGGCTTGCACTTCATTTTTGTGGGACTTTGGCATCAACAAATTTCTGGAATTCTTTCAGGTTTATAAATGGAATGGTTCAAGTCATCAACACATTCCTAGAATTATTTTGTAAATGTCATCATCCTGGCCAACTTTTTTCAGTGTTGAAAGAGGGGGTGATACCATGTTGCTAAAAATTACAGTCCATATGTACTAGATGGAGAAGAACTACAACACTTGTTGCCTGGATTTGCATTACCTGCCATAATTAAGCACCTTTTTATTATTGTAGCAGAGTGTTTCAGAGTCACCCATACTTAATCCATCTTCATGTCTCTCAAACAACTAGGTCCATTGGTAGTAGAAGAAGAGCAACTTGAATAGCTGGTCATTTCCTTTTATAAAGGTTAAAAACTATAGCACTTGAATAGCTGGCATTCAGGTGGACAAGAACTACAACACTTCTCTTATAAACATGTATGTTATTTCTTCAACTCTTACTCTATTCCCTGGAGTTGCATTACCTGCCATGATTAATCGCCTCCTATTTATTCTTGTGGAGAAACAGGTTTTGGTGTATGCAAAGACTATACAATTATTGCACCTCTTGATTTGAAAGACTGCCCAGCCTCTCCTCGAGCATCTGGAATTGTCAAGTTGATTTATGGCTAACCTTCCAAGTACCTTATGGGCTTCATACAAGGTAGATTTAGTGTAAGAGATTCAGAATTATCTCTACCTAATCCATCTCCATTTCTTTAGAATAACTAGATGCTAAGGCCAAAATCTCACATAAGGTGTCAGGTTCATGTTGGGGCTCATTCACAAGATTAAGATGAATATAGAAGGGAATGTTCCTAATCTACCACCAGCCATGTTGTCAAGTTGTTCAATTCCCTTGTGTTGACTATGGCCACAGTCACAGTTGTGTGTCCTTTCCCGAAAGAAATGTCATTTTGAAACTTTTAATGTCAACAACAGAACTTTCATGTTTCTACATTCAGGTACCACAAAAAATTGAGTCCCTGTTAGCATCCAATTCATTTCCAATAAATTGAGGAGAAAACTAATTCTAAACACGAAAGCTAGGTACTTGATTTATGTTTGACTAGTGGAACAATTGAAATGTATTTACAGATTTAGCATTAGATAAGTTTAACAAAATCACTAATTAACCCCCAAACCTCTCTCCTCCACCCACCACAAAGGAAAGAAACAACGTTTTGGGATCCTAGTAGCTTTATGTTACAAGATTCTGATCAACATATGCTCCAAAGTATTATGTTGGTCCAATTCCTCTACTTTGCATTGCAACAAAATACAAGTGGGTTTTCTCTTTTCTTCATCTTCAAATGAAACAACCCTTCTCAATAAAAGAATAGAAGAAATTGAGAGCTAAGATCATTTCCTTTCATTGTGCTCTGTTTACTCTACTCCTTCTTCTCTTGGCCAAGCCAAACAATCTTTGGCTTGTCCATTTCTTTTTCACCTCACAGAAAAAAATAGCTTGTTAAGTTATCCCATCTCTTTATCCCCTTGTCAAGACACAGAATTTAATGCATTGTTGTCTTGGATTCCTCCTAGTTAAAAGGAAGCTTGAAATATCTCTAGTGCTTTTCTGTTTCTTTGAGTCAAAGGATAGAACATTGCTTTTCTCTGTTTCTTTGAGATGCAAGAGGTTTGTACAGAACTTAGGTGACGTAACTATTGGTCAATGAGGTATTTAATTAGAGAACTTTGGAGGCTTGGGCATTATTGTTTATTTAGATATTCAAAATGCATTAGTGCACATCTTCTTGACTTCTAGCAAATGAACCTGTTTTTCACAATCATAAATATGGAGGTGTTTAATTATGGCAGGTAATATACCCCCAAGAAATTGATGTGGAAGGTGGAGACTAACAACAACATAGATGTATAAAAGGGATTTACACTTAGTCTTGTGCATCAAACAACTCTCATTTAGTATAAACCACAAATTTTGGCAACTCGTGATCCACAATTTAGAGCATGGGAGGAAGCAGACCTGTTGGAAAGACAGGAGGAGACATTTAAAACATGCAAGAATTCCATAGATGAGTTGTTGTTATGAATTATGCAGAATCCACGAGAAAATTTAAATCCCATTAATTTTGAATGAAACACCTACTTAGCATGGATCAAAAACCTATTTTGTGGAAAGAAACCAAGTCTTGAGGACCAAATCTCTGGGAAACATTGAGGCTTTTTTAGTACGTAGCTTCCCAATTAGTGCATAAGGAGGCAATGCTAATTGCTTTTGTGGAAGCTCTTCTTCTTCTAGTACCGAGGAAAAGGCTATAATCCTAAATCTCCATTCTTCATGTACAGATGTCTTCTTGGATGCATGCTGTCAGAGAAGATGAGGAAGCTTCAGAATGTTAGTTGACAAATCAATTAGAGCAATCAAATTGGAACAGGACACAAACTTCAAAACATTAAAAATCAGTAATGCGGATAAGGGCCTTTATATGTTCACATATTGATTAGAAATTAAACTCCATCCTTTAACAACCTAAAAACTAAAAAAAAAAGAAGTATAATTTTAGATATGCAAGATTTTGATCAATTAAAGTCCAAAGCATTTTATGTTTATACAAATGAGAAGACAAAATGGCAGCTGACTTTGAGGATTGAAAGAAAAATGAATTGATGCTATTTCTCAATGCTAATGCCATTAATTTGTTGCTGCTTTTTGTGGCCATGTCGAGCCTGTCCATCATATAAGGTTTGAATCGCTTCTATTATTCTTGTTTAACATAATCCCTTATTTTTTTCCTTTTTTTTTTCTTTACATAGTCAATCATTGATTACTACTCAAAAAGTGCTATTTGATAGCTTGTAATTAATCCTTTTAAACACTTTTGAGTAGTAGTTATTGCCTTTTAACCCAATTAACATGTTAAGGACCCTTGCAATCAATTCTAATCAAATTGTGTTAAGTTTTGGTGTTTTGATAGCTTTTTGATCACCAAAGCAATATGAGATTGAGGAGAGTTATTTGGAATCCTTGGCAAAGCAATGGAAAGAGCAGAAGCATGAAGAACCAAAGCTTTGAAGTCCTTTGCCATAAGCAAATCCGGAATGCAAGGAGGGGAAGCAAAGAGAAATCTGCCATGAAGCATTCTTGATGACAGTCATGTCAGCCACTTTTGGAGCACTTTCTGAAGTCAAATTTATGCATGCTATATGTCATTTTAAAGCTTAGGAAGTCAACAATTCAATGCTTCAAACGGTGCGCAATTCGGAGTTGAAATGAAGGAGTTACAGCCATTGGAAGCCAATCACTCCAAGCTGAAGGAAGAATTTTGCACAGTGTTGCGAAATCACCCTTTTGTTGCGAAATGATTTCGCAGCCTTTTTGCACAGTGTTGTGGAATTCCCCCTAAAGTTTCATGACAAGTTGGAAGACGAACACCGCAAGCTGAAAGACCACTTCGCAGTGGTGCGAAATCAGCCGTTTGCTGCGAAGTAATTTCGCAGCCCTTTTTGTTCATCTGCGAAATTTCGCAGACCACATTTTCACCTGCGAAATGGTTCTTAGTGCTTCCCGATATTTGTAACCGACACTTTGAGATATTTTTCTTTAGATTTTTGTTGTTTAAATTCCCAAACTCTCCTTGTAAGCCACCAATTATAGGATTCCTTAGCTTTTAAGTTAGGAAAAAGGCTAAATATCCATGTAATAACTATTAATGTAATATTTATATAAATAGAGCCCGGGGAGCCTGTTCTCAGGGTGATGAACCTTTTGTAAAAGTTTGAAAGAAAGTGAAATACAGAGCTTGAGCTCTGCCTTACTTTCTCACTTTGATTGTATTTTTCATTTACTAAGTTATGCACTCTCTAAGGAGGTTTCCCCAGAGAATGAGTAACTAAACCTTTAGTTCCTTGGAGCTAAGGTTGCCGGGAAAGGTTCCAAGTGCAAGAATTAGTAGCTTTGTGGTTTTAGCTATGAATGAAGAGAAAGTGTGTCCCGTGAATGGTTTCTATATTTTTAGTTAACTTAAAATGCCTTAGAGTCACCTGGGCCAACACTTGGTAAGGTAAGTGATCTCTATCCATGGAGATGCACTAGTTTACCCCTTGCGAGCCTTTGGGAGGTGACTTAAAGGTAGGATTTTCTAGAATTGCCAACACTTGGTAAGCTTTTGGACTCTAAGGAGACATCCATTAGTTATCTCTTACGAGCTTGAGAAAGGAAGTCCAAGGTTAAAGATCACCTTGAATGGTAAAGGCTAAGTGAGAGGCTCGAACCATTGCAAGTTGCATCAGTGAGAGAGAATTAGAGCTGAAATCCAATTAAGAGATGCATTTGTACAGCACCTGTTAGAGAATTGACTTTATGTTAATTCTCTAATGCGAGGAAATGAACCAACTGACCGAAGCTATGTTTTTACATGAGGAACCTCCCCTGTGAACCTAAATCTCCAAGGAATGTTTTTCTTCATAAGTAATTTCCATTACTTGCTGTGCTGTTAGTCTAAATCTAAACCTTTTTCAACCAAAGTTTGTGTTTTATTTCTTAAGCTAACCTTGAAATGAAACGGCACCAATTCACTTTGAATTGGTATCATTTTCAGTTTGAAAACCCTTCCCAGTGAACGATCCTAGAGCCACTATGCTATAGTAGCTTTTTCTTTGCTACCCTAGTTCATGGTGTAATAGGTTATAAATTGTGTTGATTACTCCCTCCATCAAGGAGCACCAGTTGGACACGAATCAGCTGATACACCAATTGGGCACGAATCAATCATCTTGTTTCATGTTTGCCCTATAGTTGGTCTGCTGATGGTAGGCTTCTTTTGAGTGGAAGCAAGGACTCTATACTGAAGGCAAATTGTGGGAACTATGTCTTTTTGTGGTATAGATGGTGTTATCATATAGTTGAATGATTTTATTGCTTCCTTATAGCTTTTCAAGGCACTAAAAAAGAAAAAAACAAAGGTAGAACTAGGAAAAATATTTCATCCTGATTTCAGGTATACTATTTCCTTATGAAGTCTTATTTTGGTAAATTATAGTTAAATATAATCACATGGCAACATTTTTTTCTTCCAAGTTTAAACAGTAATTCAGGAAAGTGTATTATGAAAATATACTAAAATAAAAAATCCTATGAATGCATTTGGATATTTCTTATGAATCTTCCCTTGCACTCTTGACCACCACATACACTCCAATCACACCAAGCCTTGTAGCTATTCTAAATTGTTGCAAATATGTTAGAACCAATTACTAATATTAAGGACGGTCATGTCTACTAATTTCGGGCTAGAATTTTTAGAGCAGGTGGGAAATTATGGTTGTAGTGGGGAATGTGAGTGCTTCTGTTTTGCCAAGGTGGCTTTCCTTATTCATGCTAACATCAACAACATAGCAATAAACTCGATTTAATATTGTTTATCATATATGATTGAGATATCCAGACATAAAAGTTAAAACAAGATCTTCCAGGCTATGAAGATGAGGTATTTTCCTCCTCTTAAGTACTAGTTAATATTCTTCTTTTGACATTGTACTTGGTTTAATTAATGTTTTTGATTACTACCCAAAAAGTGCTATTTTACACCTTTAAGTCATTATGTTTTAAGCACTTTTGTGTAGTAGTTCTCCATCTTTATTCCAATTGGCATGTTAAGGACCTAGCAATGACTTCTAATCATATTTGTGGCTAGTTTTAGTGTTTTGACAGCTTTTTGGATCATTAAGACAAGCCAAGTAAAGGAGAGAAGCAAAGAGGAAAAACAAGCAAAGTGAAGAAACAGAGGACAGCAGCTGCAGTCTTCCTTCGCACTTTTGGAGCACTTTCCGAAGTCCATTTTTTACATGCTATATACCATTTCAAAGCTCAAGAAGTCAAGAATCCAACGCTTCAAACCGTGTATGATTTGGAGCTGAAATGAGGAAGATATGGCCTTCGGAAGACAACTGCTCCAGACTTGTGCGAAATTCGCACAACACCTTGAAATTCGCACAACACCTTCAGGTTGTGCGAAATTCGCACAACACCTTGAAAATTCGCACCAGCCCATGCGTGGTGCGAATTCTCCTCTGTTCTGCCGACTCCACTTTAGATCTTTTCTTTTGTATTTTTTTGATGTAAATTCCTTTCTTATCCTTGTAACTAGCCAATCACAAGCTTTGCTTTTGTAAAGACTATAAGAGGGGTGGAAATCATCTCTCGAAGAAGGATGTTATGTTTTACACTTAGTGAAATACAGAGCTCTCTCGTTTTCCTTTTCTCTCTACTATTTTCTTTTTCTTGGAAGCCAAACAACCTCTGAGGATGTTTTCCCAAAGGATGAGAGGCTAAACTTTTGGTTTCTTGGAGTGAAGGAAGCTAGGTGAAAAGTTCAGATGCAAAGGTGGAAAACTCTCGTGCATTAAATACAGGTAGTTGGAGTTCATAAATGACTTTTAAATCTAAAGTTTTGCTTTAAATCCCTTAGAATCACTTTGAATGGCCAATACATGGTAAGCTTCAGGTCTCTGTGGATGCTTATTGCTAGATCCATATCAGTCCATTAGTTATCATGTACGAGCCATTGGAAAGTGACTCAAGGTGAAGACCCACAGTGTCTAAAGCCATTAATGGAACTTGACTACCATTTCTATTGAATTTTTATGGATTAAATCTTCATTGTTAAAACTATACCGGTTCGAGAAACAACCATCCTTTATGTTGTTGTCCCCAATGCGAGAAGAAAAATCCGGAATTTCCACTTTGCATTCTGAACTTGATCCTAGCAACCCTTAGCTCCGGGAGACTTTCTTTCTTCCATTTTTATCTAGTTCTATATTAGTTTAGTTTCAAACACCACTTTCAAAACAAATTTTATTTTCTTTTAAACTTTAAGTTTTTGATAAAGGAACTCATCAGACTCAATTTCTAATCTTAAATATATCACTGGTAGAATGAAAACCCATCCCAGAGTTCGACCCTAGAGCCACTATGCCATAGTAGCTTTGCTACGCTAGTATGAGGTCATAGGATTTATAAATGTTTTTTATTAAAAGACCTAACTGGATTAACACGGAATCAGTTTTCCTTCTTTTCGTATTCTGGAAAGGTTTTTTTTGTTGATTGGAATCCAGATGGTGAGAAGGTAGCCTCTGGTGGTAGGGACAAAGTACTCAATTTATGGATGGGTTGATGACTAAAGGAGGAAGAGATGTATGAAATGAAGATTGAAATGATTCTTCCATAACAGATGGACTTGGCAGACACTCAGCTTTTGCCTATAGTTGATAGTCTACCTATGATGTTATGAAAGATCGAGGGTGGTTTGTGCACTAAGCTCTTCTAAAATATTTTATTTTATTGAGCTGTAATGATTGTATTATTTGGATTTAATTGTATTCATTAGGTTAATTTACAGTTTGTGGCATGACAGTTTGATGAAATTACAGAAGTGTAGCACTCATGGGCATATCATGTGAACCTTATTCAATGTGGCATTGACAGTTAGTTTATATTTACATGGGTGTAATGTCGCACTAGTATCCTCTAATGAACCTTGGATTCTTTTTTCTCTGTTTCTTCCTCTCTTGGTCAAGCTAAACAATTTATCTTCATGACTTCCTCTTATTACCAAAAAGTAGCATCTTGTGTTCTCCATCTCTTCATCCCCTTGTCAAGACACAACAATTTGATGCATCTTTGCATTGGGTTGCTTCCTCTTCTTCCCCTCTCCTTTCTCCTCGTCTCATTGCTTAGTTTTGGCTACTCTGTTTCTTTTGATCATTATGGTAGAGCATCCTTGCGAGATGTACAAGAAATATGTTTTGGTGCATTATCCCCTCATCTACCACCCGAAATCTGTTTTCCATGATCATTAATACCAAGATGTTTAAGCATCAAGTAAGGCATCTCTTGACAATTACGCGAGAAATAAGAGACAAGCAACATACCGGTATTCAAGATAAGTGATGTTCTATATTTGCATTTGACAACATGGATTTAGTCTGAACTCCAAATTTGGGCAACTCAGAATCTCCACCTTCATTAGGATTGCAGAAAGTTGGCTTCTTGGAAAAATGTGGAAATGGGGCATTTAGAGATCTGAAAGAATCACAATGGCCTGTTACTACTTTTGAATCATTCCAATCAGTAACAACTCCAAAGATATATATACAAATTTGTCCCTAGGAAAGAGATCGATGTTTCTTGGTGTTGGAAAACCGAAACTGATATGGAAAGAAATAACTTTGTAAAGCTGTAAATTATTTATTAGTTGTCAATCTTTGTATTTTTAGGAAATTAATTATTAGGAGTTATTTATTAGTTGTCAATCTTTGTATTTTTAGGAAAGTAATTGTTAGGAGTTATTCTTTCCTTTTAATCAATGATTTAGTTTCCTAATTTGAAGGATTTGTATATGCTGTAAACTTTATAAAAGAATAATCTCAATGAAAGAAAATTATTCCCGTGAAACCCAATTCTTCAACTTGGTATTAGAGCTAGCAATTTGCTTGCCGAAATCCTCCTTCTTCCTCTCTTTCAATCCCTGTTCTCTGAAACCATGTCGGATATTTCAAACGAGTCCACTACTATTCCTCAACCTTCTCTAAACAATCCCATCATCACTGATTCTTCAAAAATCAGTCCTACCACCTCAAAATTTCACTCTGTCCAAATCACCTCGATTCGCTTGAATAGTGGCAACTTTCTGAGATGGTCTTAATCAATTCGGACGTACATCAGAGGACGTGGAAAGATGGGCTACCTGACGGGTGAAAAGAAGGCTCCTGCAGTGGATGATCCGAACTATGCTATATGGGATGCTGAGAATTCCATGGTGATGACATGGCTTGTGAATTCTATGGAAGAAGACATTAGCTTTAATTACATGTGCTATCCAACAACACAAGAGCTTTGGGAGAATGTAAATCAGATGTATTCTGATTTAGGGAATCAATCACAGATCTTTGAATTAACCCTCAAACTTGGTGAGATACGACAAGGGGAGGACAACATCGCAAAGTACTTCAACTCCTTGAAGCGGATCTGGCAAGACCTTGACCTCTTCAACACCTATGAGTGGAAATATGCCGAGGATGGGCTTCATCATAAGAAGACCATGGAAGAAAATCGGATCTTCAAGTTCTTGGTTGACCTTAATGTCGAGTTTGATGAGGTAAGGGGGAGAATCATTGGAAGACAACCCCTGCCTTCAATTGGTGATGTTTTTTCAGAAGTTAGAAGAGAAGAGAGTCGAAAGAATGTGATGCTAGGAAAGAAGGGTCCTAGAGTTGCTATTGAAGGTTCAGCCTTGGTTACCATGGGTGGAGGCTATAATAAAGCTGCTACGTTTCAGCGCAAATCAGATGAAAGACCACGGGTTTGGTGTGATTTTTGTAACAAACCTCGCCATACTCGTGAGAACTGTTGGAAAATCCATGGGAAACCTGCAAATTGGAAAGGAAAAACAGGTGACAAACCAGGTCGAGCCATTATTCCTACTGCTAATGAGGTTGAGACCAGCCCCTTCACCACTAAGCAAATGGAGCATCTTCTTGCACTGCTGAAATCCAACTTGACATCTGGTACTTCTAGTGTTTCTTTGGCACACACAGGTAATGAATTATATGCTCTATCTTGTCATTTTAAATCTACTCCATGGATAATCGATTCTGGAGCATCCGACCACATGACCAATTCCTCAAACATGTTTGAATCCTATTCACCATGTCCTGGAAATAAAAAGGTTTGGATAGCTGATGGTAATTTCTCACCTATTACAGGAAAAGGTTTAATAAAAATCTCTGAGGGAATAGTTCTTAAATATGTTCTCCATGTTCCTAAACTTACTTGTAATCTCTTGTCTGTTAGAAATTATCTAGAGATTCTAATTGTTGTGTTATCTTCTATGAATCCCATTGTATTTTTCCGGACCAGAGCTCAGGGAAGACGATTGGCAGTGCTAGGATGATTAATAGTCTCTATTATTTCAAGGATAATTTACCTAGTAATACAATTGCTCAAGGACTAAGTAGTACTAGTTCTCTTTCTGTTCGTGATCAAATAATGGTTTGGCATTGCAGATTAGGCCATCCTAGTTTCTCTTATTTAAAACATTTATTTTCATTGTTATTTCAAAAGGTTGATCCTTTATCATTTCAATTTGAAAGTTGTTTATTAGCAAAAAGCCAATGAAAAACTTACATTCCAAAACCCTACTATGCATCAAAACCATTTTATCTTTTTCACAGTGATGTTTGGGGACCTTCAAAAGTAACCACAATTTCAGGAAAAAAATGGTTTGTGACCTTTATAGACGACCATGCACGTCTTTGTTGGGTATATTTAATGAGGGAAAAATCTGAAGTCGAAAGGATTTTTAAAGAATTTTACATAATGATTGAAAACCAATTTCAAACAAAAATCAATATTTTGAGATCTGATAATGGGACTGAGTACTTTAATAAAGTTTTGGAAACCTTTTCAAACAAGAAAGGAATTTTACATCAATCCTCGTGTTATGATACCCCTGAACAGAATGGAATAGTTGAACGTAAAAATAAACACTTGTTAGAAGTAGCACGGGCTATGATGTTTTACATGAATATTCCAAAATACTTATGGGGGATGCCATACTAACTGCTTCATATCTAATCAAGAAGATGCCTACAAAAATTTTGCAGTATACCACTCCTTTGGAGTGCTTGAAAAAGGTATTTCCAGAATCTCGAATTAATTCTGAATTACCCTTGAAAATATTTGGTTGCATTGCATATGTACACATTCCAAAAAAGGTCAATATCTAAGTTAGACCCAAGAGTAGAAAAATGTGTTTTTGTAGGATATACTCCTAATAAAAAGGGTTACAAATGTTTTAATCCCCTTACAAAACATTTTTACACAACTATGGATGTTTCTTTTATGGAAAATGTCTCATATTTTACCAAAAATTTACTTCAGGGGGAGAAATTAGAGGAACCAAATTTTTGGGAAATTGTTGAACCTTTGCCTAGTGTAATTCTTGATATCTCTTGAAAAAGAAAATAAGGGAACTAAGCCTATTGAATCCGAATCTGAAATTGGTTTGTCAGAAGAAGAAATACTACGAATGAAAAAAAATAGAAACAATCTTGAGTCTGTGGTTTATTCAAGGAAAAAAGTCCCTGGAAGAAGTAAAGACCAATCGATCATCCCAGCACATGGTCAACCGAAAGCCCTAGGCGTCTCAGGTAACCCTCCTTCTATTCTTACTCATATACATGCTTCTTTTTCTTCTTCTGTTACTGATATAAGTTTACCATCACACTTTGGTTCAAGTCCAGAAATATCTGCACCTGAACCCGGTTTTGGATTAGCCCCAATTGTTCTTGCACAGGACCTTGACCTTGACCTTGATCTCCCTATTGCTCTTAGAAAGAAAACCTGAGCCTGCACTAAACATCCCATTGCCAAATATATCTCCTATAGTAACCTTTCTGACAACTATAGAGCATTCACTACAAATATTTCAAAACTTGTGATACCTAGAAATATTCAAGAAGCACTAGATGAACTGAGTTGGAAATTGGCAGTGTTTGAGGAAATGAATGCCTTAAAAAAGAATGACACTTGGGAGGTTGTAGATTTACCAAGGGAAAAAAAAGTTATAGGGTGCAAATGGGTGTTTACAATAAAGAGTAAAGCAGATGGAAGTGTTGAGAGATACAAAGCTAGACTTGTGGCAAAGGGTTTTACTCAAACCTATGGGATAGACTACCAAGAGACTTTCACCCTCGTAGTTAAGATAAACCAGATTAGAGTTTTGTTGTCTCTTGCAGTAAATTCCAATTGGCCCTTACACCAATTGGATGTTAAAAATGCCTTTCTTAATGGAGACCTAGAGGAGGAAGTGTTCATGAGTCTTCCACCAGGTTTTGAAAAAAATTTTGGAGTTGAGAAAGTGTGCAAATTGAAGAAGTCCTTATACGAACTTAAGCAGTCGCCTAGAGCTTGGTTTGAGCGCTTTGGCAAAGTAATAAAGCATTATGGATATACTCAAAGTCAAGTTGATCACACGATGTTCTACAAACATTCAAATGAAGGTAAAGTAACCATCTTAATTATGTATGTTGACGATATTGTGTTAACTGGGGATGATTGCAATTAACTAGAGAAGTTGAAGGGGAAACTTGCTGAGGAATTTGAGATTAAGGACCCAGGGGCATTAAAATACTTTCTTGGGATGGAGTTTGCTAGGTCCAAATAAGGTATCTTTGTAAATCAACGGAAGTATGTTCTTGATCTTCTTGATGAGATAGGTATGTTAGGATGTAAGCCTGCTGAAACACCTATAGAGTTGAATGTAAAACTGCAACCTATAAAAGCCAAGAATGTGAAGGACCGGGATCGTTATCAAAGACTTGTTGGGAGATTGATTTACCTATCCCATACACGCCCTGACATAGCATTCTCAGTGAGTACGGTTAGTCAGTTTATGTATGCGCCTGGACCAGAGCATTTTGAAGCTGTTTACAGGATTTTAAGGTATCTAAAGGGAACACTAGGTAGAGGTCTTCTGTTCAATTCACGAGGACACCTACAAATTGAAACCTACACCAATGCAGACTGGGCTAAAAGCATAGTGGATCAAAGGTCCACCTCTGGGTACTGTTCATTTGTAGGTGGCAACTTAGTTACGTGGCGAATTATAAAACAGAACGTGGTTGTTAGAAGTAGTGCTGAGGCTGAGTTTAAAGCTGTAGCTCATGGTATTTGTGAGATTATGTGGATAAGAAGATTACTAAAAGAGTTAAAGATGATAGGTTCATCTCTTATGAAGTTGTATTGTGACAGCAAGGCAGCAATTTCAGTAGCTTACAATCGAGTTCTCCATGACCGCACCAAACATGTGGAAGTGGACAAGCATTTCATTAAAGAGAAGATAGACAATGGATTGATCTATATGACCTATATCCCTACTGAGGAACAAGTGGTTGATGTCTTCACCAAAGGACTACACAAGAGGCAATTCGATTTTCTAGTTGGCAAACTGGCTATGGAAGATATCTTTAAGCCAGCTTGAGGTGGAGTGTTGGAAAATCGAAACTAATATGGAAATAAATAACTTTGTAAAGCTGTAAATTATTTATTAGTTGTCAATCTTTGTATTTTTAGGAAAGTAATTATTAGGAGTTATTTATTAGTTGTCAATCTTTGTATTTTTAGGAAAGTAATTGTTAGAAGTTATTCTTTCCTTTTAATCAGTGATTTAGTTTCCTAATTTGAAGGATTTGTATATGCTGTAAACTCTATAAAAGAATAATCTCAATGAAAGAAAATTATTCTCATGAAACCCTATTCTTCAACTCTTGGGCATGCAACCATCTCTCTTAACAGACTTAGGGTTCTACACCCTCTTAGTGGTTTCTTATATATTGCACCATATGATGTGTAGATATCCAATTGCCAATTTCATTACACCTGATGAACTAGCAGCTATGCTGAAAGTGAAGTCAAACAACCCATCGTAGAAAGAATCTTATAGGAATACACCAAAAAGAAAATCTTATTAATATAAACGAACTCATCCAGTTAAAGGATAAAGTTGCATGGAAAATTGAATTGGGAGAGATACAAATACTAATGCTTACGTGGGACTGTGGAAGGGATCAACAAGAGGAACAAACACTGAATAGTAAATATAAAGTCATAAAGCTTGTAACAGCTGTCAAATGCTACTTTGTAGTGAAGTTTTTTAACAATAAAGGTAACTGCAAAATTCACCAAATAACTCCACTTGAAGGAAATTTCAATGGTATGAAACTAGGATATGGTGAACTGATGCGACTCATGGTAGCTTAGCTTTAAAGGCGTATCAACAAAATTTATACCTTAGATACTATTACTAAAGTAGCCAAGCTACTATAGCATAGTGGTTCTAAGATCGTTCACTGGGAAGGGTTTTCGCAAACACAAGTGATATTCAAATTAGGAAAATAGGTGATTTTCTTATGGATGTTAGCTTTAAAAGAAGATGTAAATGTTTTAGAAAGATTTAAACTAATTTAAGCTAACATTAAAGACTAAAATGAAAGGGTGTAAAAACAAGTTTCTCAAAGATAGGATAGCTATGCTCTGGCTCTTATGCAAATTGGAAATCTCAGGATAGGCTCCTCGCGTTGAGGTTGCAACTATGGTGATGCTTGCTTCCCGAACCGGTATGGATTTAGCAAATCAAGTTTTAATCCTTTAAAATGACAAAACAGATGGTAGTGAATTTCATCAATGGTTATTCACCTTAGACTTCCTTTGAATGGCTCGTAAAAGATAACTAATAGTCTAAAGCTAAAAGCTTACCAAATATTGGCAACTCAAAGTCATTCCGGGTGATAAACTCACCTTTCAATGGCCATTGAAATTGGTTCTAATGGATTAATGCAAAACTTGGAATTGAAAACCTCACCTTCCAATAGCTCGTAGGAGATAACTAATGGATAGAAATCCAAAAGCTTATCAAGTATTGGCCGTTGGAAGTTGTCCAATGGAAATAAAAACTAAACTTTGCATTAATGAACTATTAATGAAAAACGATTACCTTACCTTCCGGGTGCGAGAAATTTCCATGGGAATGCATCCAAGCCATCACATAACATCCATAATTTGAGAAACTTAAAAGGTTTTAGCCTCTCATCCTTGGGGATTTCATCCACCAAGGATGTTTGGCTACTAAGAAAATAGAAATGGGGAAGAACCGGAGAAGAGAGAAAAACCAAGCTTTATATATTTCTATATATATATTACTGTAGACCCCCATGTTGGGGTGCATTTTATGCATTTTTGTTTTGCCAGGTGTCCAGATTTCGAGGAGCCACGTGGAGTTTGAAGATTGGCCATCAGGTAGTGCATCTTGCCGTTGGGAGAGAGCTGGTTGAAGCCATCAGAATTCGACACCTGTCCAAGGATGTGGGAAAAGCTGCAGACGGCTAGAGGATGTTGCCGGCTGCATGTGAGAGTGAGTGGAGTGCTTTTCAGGTCTGCTGGAGGTGGTGTGGTTGTTTTTAGAAGGGGCTGCAGAGACCTTTAGGAAGAGGGCTTTTGTTTGGTGATTTTTGGGGGGTGAGAGAGGCCAGCTGCAGGAGGTACTTTTTCAGAGCGTAGGAGGGAGATATTTTGGAGGGTGGCAGAGAAGGAAAGGAACGGGAAGACAGGAAGAAGGAGGGGTTTGCTGATTTCAGGGGAACCTAGCTAGAGAAGATTTTCAGGTGTGTTTATTGTGGTTTTCCCATTTGCTTCAACTGGTAAGTTTTTCTTCTCTTGTTTTGTTGATGATTGAATGATGTTTGTTGGTTGGGAGTAAACATGCCCAAATCTCTGTTTTTTAATGATTTCTGTTGAGGACCCGTTTGGCTCTGTTTTAGTTTCCCCATGAGATATATGTAGCCTTGTTTTGATTTTTATTGGGTACTCATTTGATTTCACCCACCTTCATATGAGCTCATTGATCAATGTATGAAATGGGGCTTGCATGAATCCATGTTGTTCCTGTTGCTTGCACTCTATTTTTTTGTTGTCTGCCCTGTTTCTGGTACCCGTACCTGGGGTGCATTTTTCTTCTCATCTCTGCCTATGGAAGGAAGGAATTACAGAGGACAGATGCTCAGTTGGGAGAGAGTATTCCTGACCTTGCTTCAACCAAGGTTTTAGATGTCTTGAATGATCAGCAGTGGGAATTTTCTGTATTTGAGAATAGCTCAGGTGTTTATGTTCAGCCCAGATATACCTAAACAGGAGTGTCCTGTTGAACCCCCGCATATTGAAGATCAAGGCCCCCACCTGAGATCTAGTCAGTCATCAAATTTACCTTCAAATATGGAGACACGGTCTGATGATTATAGAAGAGATATACGTTCTAACTCCAGTGTTCATCAAAGTGCCATAGATGCCCGACATTGATTCTCGTATAGAAGCGCAAAAGTGCAGAGCCATGGTGGGGATGCCTTAACCTCAGGTGGGCAAGTCAATCAAAGGGATCAACCTATTGGGGGAATTGGATCTCATGATGGCTGAAACACTCATGCACATGCCCATATCCCTCCCTCCATTTATCATCCTCTGCTACCATACCCATGTCACCATGCCTTACAAATCCACTCCATTTCTCCACCACCTTCTCGATATCCACTAATCCATTTCTCTCGTTATTCACTCCCCCATGAAACCCACTGCTTTCATACCCCAACATATCCATCCACCCACAACCCCAATCCATAATGCCCACGTTTTACACTTTTCAAATACCCATCAGATTTGTTTCTCTCACCACCATCCACCATTCATTTCATCAAAGATATCCATTCTCCCTTCACCACTTTCCATCACTCCTAATGGTCCTCACCATACCCGTCACCATGTATTCATATCCGTTCACCCATCTCTTCACACCTATTCCGATACCCATTACCCTACACATAGCCACCTTTCACTCTTCCTATACCCTACCCTCTACACGATCTCCTTCCACCACTGGCTCAGTCAAGACTACAATGACCATGACTGAAAAGATTTTAGCCAGGGTTTCTGAGAAACCCCAGCTGGACCCAAGTGGGAAATGTTCGGGTAGATGTTGATACCTTGATGACCCATGATGTCTGTGACCCAGGTTCTTTTAGAATCTTCATGAAAGAATTTGGCCAGAATGCTAAGGTTTGGGACCGTGAAAAGATTGTTACAATACATGACCACTGCATCTTCATAAATGATGAGCGGGCAAATCGTAATGTTGAAATATTGAGGGATTTTTTACACGGAGCAAAATGTCAAGTACTTCTATGACATGAAAAGATCTTGGTAATTTCAAGGCTAATTCAGATTATAAAGGTGTATGCCATGTTGCTCTTGCCCAAGAAGGTTATTGCAGGCCTGGAGAGGCTCCGCTGGGTACTGACTCTCACACATGTACTGTTGGGATTTGACCAGTTTGCTACTGGAATAGGTAACACTGCTGCTAGTTTTGTATTGGGCATTTGGATGAGAAGGACCTTGGATTCATCAATGTGTTGCATGGAAGGAGTCACCAGATAAACTTCGAAAATGCTAATATAGTTGAAGAACTCACCAGTCTGGACCAGTGCAAGGGCTTGACTTTTCTTGAGGTACTAGATACAAAATTATGAGCCCAAAAAGCCCTCAGACAAGCCACTGGAAGCATACTGATGGAGCGTGCAAGTACATCAGCAGCTACTCCTACGCCAGCAGAATCTTCTCAGGAGAATATTGAAATTGCTAAGGGGCCTTCTCTAAGCAATCAAAGTGTAGCATCAACTGCACAAGAGGAAGATTATCCTGATCAACCTCAATCTTCTTCACATGCACCAGAAAATTTATCACCTGCAGTGGGTAGTGTCTCATCTGGAAGCGTTTGGCAATGCCAAAACTGTTAGAAACAATAACTTGGGTCTGTTTTGGTAAATTTGTTGAAACCCAATTTGACAAGAGTGGAAGGATATCTGGGCAATTGTGAGAACTTATCTTCTTGAAAGGTCTCGAATATGCCAGATTACAACTCCGTGAGAGCAACAGCCAGAAGGTTCACCCCCAACCCATGGAAGAAGCCACTGGTTTTCTCAGCTACTTTCAGTTCAATTCAGAAATCAGCCTCAGTCACATGATGCCCAAAACGCCAGCAATCAGCAAAGTTTTCAGTACTTCAAAAGGTCTTCAGTACCTGCAAATGTACCAGAAACTCCATCAGTGACTGCCTCAAAACCAAATTTGGATGCTGAGTCCCGATATAAGACTCCAATTATATGGACACGTGGGTTTGGAAATGTGCATGGTGGAATTCATGGAAACAGGAGGGATCGTCAATTCATTTGCAGTAGATTTGGACTTTCTGAAGGTGCAAATTTTATATTGCTAGCCCGTACTTTAATGATGACTTGCCATCCAATTGGGCAGATCCTAGACTTGGTACTTGGTCATAATGAAGCAGTATTCAGACAGGCTCAATTGAAAGCACTTGCCTCCATCCATGGCCAAGAGGCTAGCAAAGTAGGTGAATTCACTTGATGAGACAACAAATGTAAGTGGGGCTCTCGATTTGACTGAGAAGACTGTTGAGGAAGTTATGTTACCAATTGAGTTAATATTTTCTCAGGATGTCAATTCAAAATGAATATGGGAATATGGGTACACAAGAAACTAACAGATTCATGGGTGGCGTTCTTTCACTAGCTTTCAAGGATAGTTGGGTTCTCTGTGTAAGCGAAACATTGGAGTTGTCCATCAAAACTGAGAATTCAGTATCCAGCATGAAGATTTTCTTGTATTACCAGGATTTAAGGGTAGAAATACTGATTTTCCTATGGACCCTCACCGGAAAGAATAATTTTGTGATAGTGTTGTGTCTATGATGCAATTTCAGCATTTTCCTATGAGACGGCCTGATGGATTTAACTTAGGGGCCCTTCACTCATCTCATCTTCTGCAGCAACTACATCAAGCCATCCATAATCAGTTTAGCATGGGCTCCAGTGGCAGAACAGGACTTCCACGTGGTACAGGCAACTTTAATGTTGATGTTTGAACTCCCGTAGACGGTTGAAGGCTGTTTTAGTGCATAGTTTCCAACTGAAGCCATTGCTCTTGCTTCAGTTACAGCTGTACCCGATTCAGAAGGGTCCTCATTCTCATGTAGTGGTATTCTACAAGCTACCACTGTTTCTGGAACCTTATAGCAGATATCATCTGGTTCAGTGATAAGTGCAATTCCTCCTAAGCGTGATATGAGAGATCACGAGCAGTACCTCGGCACCATATTCAGCAGTCCATCAGATTCTAAATTGTAGCAGAAGCTCTTCAATGTCTCAAGAAATCCATGGAAATCTTGCTACATATCGCCAGCAGCTCATCATTCAGACTGTCTGCATGGATCCATCGAACTCCCCAGGAATTTAGGATACTAAGTGAGCTGAAGATCAAGCCTACATGGCTGAGATGTTGATGCAAGGGAAGGATGGTCGCTACAGTTTTCCAGCAATATTAGCAGTAGATCGGGTTATTCATGTGTTCATGCTTGGGAAAGGGTATTAGGGACATACAGGAAATTACGAGAGATCCTCTTCACAGGCAGAGAGAGAATATTATGCAGTCAGTGCTCCAGGTGCCCCAAGTTTACGCTTCTAGTCTGCATGGCTTGCTTAGTCACTCCTATGCCACGTGTCACCTCCCATTCCATCAATCTTTTGGCTTAGAAAATAATTTTCTACTCCTTTCTTGCAAATAACTTTTTAAACATCGGTTTTCAAATAATTTCAATATTTTCCATCTTTCATCCTTAGGTTTTCTTTAGGTTCCAAAATTCTGTTTTTAATAAAATTTGCTGCCATCTTTCCTTCTTGGCAAGCCATTTTCACATCTCTTTTGTTTTGTTTTAAAATAAGCAAGAATCAAATTTTGTAATTCCTAATGATGGAATTTACGGATTTGGTTCATGCAAAATAAACGGGCTTTGGTGGGGGCCTCACATCAAATAATCTTCTTTAAAATAAAAATGAATTTGAATGAGATGTCATGCATGCTATTGGTGTTTCTTTATCTGGTTTGATGATATGAGTGATATACTTTATGCTCATTGCTATGCACTAACCCCATTTTGTGATAGCGCGTTGCCGTTTGCTGACCAGGTATGTACCCATTCTCACTTCGGTCATCCTTTATGCATGTTATGATTCTCATATGTGCTATCATGCTGATTATTCATTGATTACTTCACCAATTGCCACGTCAGCTTCATTCTATTAGTAGAGACCCGACTTTAGGGACTTAGAGGGGTGTTACGGTCTTTACCGTACCTTCCCGATAAGTAACCTGGCCCCCAAACCTGATCCGGTTTTTCGCAGACCACCTTTTCCAAAATAAGGAGTCACACTTAGGGTTTTTCTTTCTTATTTTGTTTACCCTTTAAAAATAAAACAAAAATAAGTGGCGACTCCAAGTCATTTTTGAATAAATAAAATCATTTTCAAAATAAAAATCGAGCTCGCCATCAAGTGGGAAACGCATGAGCACGAAATACGGGGTCCACAATTACATATCTTCCATATGTTACAACGGATGCAAGGGAATATAAATAGAGAAGTTTTTCCAACCTTTCTAGCTAAGAAATCTTATGATTGGTGGATTACAAGGAGAAGAATGGAAATTTATACAAAAATATCTAAAAGAAAAGATCTCGTGTGGAGTCGGCAAAAACAGGGGAAAATTTGCACCACGCAAGTGGTGTGCGAAATTTTCACACACCTGAAGGGGGTGTGCGAGTGGTGTGCGAGTTTCACACACCATTCGCACACCATTCGCACAGCTAAGGGGGTGTGCGAATTTTGCACACCATTCGCACACCTGGAGCAGTTGTCTTCCGAAGGTCATATCTTCCTCGTTTCAGCTCCAAATCGTACACGGTTTGAAGCGTTGGATTTTTGACTTCCTGAGCTTTGAAATGGTATATAGCATGTAAAAAATGGACTTCGAAAAGTGCTCCAAAAGTGCCAAAGAAGACTGCAGCTGCTGTCCTCTATTTTCCTCCTTGCTTCTCTTTGCTTCTCTTTGCTTTTCTTTGCTTTTCTTCTTTGGTTGGCTTGCTTTGGTGTAGCTAAAAACTTGCTTTAACTTGTCCAAGTAGCTCCTCCATCATTTGGCATGCTTGAATTGATTCATAAGCTGATATAAACATGTAAACTTGCCACAAAATGGTTAAAACCAATTACTAAGGACCTTAATGAATTAATTGGGTTAAATGAATATGATTACTACCCAAAGGTGCTTAAAACCATTATAATTAGGTCTACAAAATAGCATTTTTTGGTAGTAATCATGAACTCTCCTTGCTTCTGCTATTGTTGTGAGCCATTATAGATCAAAGATGAATCTCGCCATCTGTTTTCACATAGGAGATGTGGGCTATCTTTGGGTCATCTCTCATCATTGGATTTAGGAGTTATGTCTCTCATATATAGTTTCACTTGCCAACAACAAATGGAATTTGGCATATGTCTCCATGATGTGGAGACCGAGCAACATACATGATTTAAGGGATGTGCAGTTGTTCTTGTGAATCGCCCAATCTTCATCTAATATATATAGACGCACAAATTTTAGCAACTTGTAATCTCCACATTTTAGAGCATTGGAGGAAGCTAGCCTATTCAACAAACATAACACAATTAGAAAAATGCAAGAATTCCAGATACATGTTGTGCTATCATGCATTCCAATCAGTAAGGAATCAAAGTGCTATAATTTTAAACTATGCAATAATAGACCTATCTTAGGGAAGTAAACTATCTTGAGCACCAACTCAATTGCGAGTTCTTTGGGAGACTTGGACACCAACTCAATCAAAGCTGCTAGTTGTTTCTATGGCAGCTTGTCTTCATCCACTGATATTGGAGAAAATGCTTTTGAAAACCCTTAATCTTCAAATCACAAAGGGAAATTAGATTATGTTGGTATTCGATCTCCAATCTCCTTGATACAAATGGATGATTTCCTGGTAACAAACAGTGGCTAATTCTATCACTTGTACTCTAGCATGTGATTTGGGAGGAGAATTAAGCTTTGGAATATTGCCAATAAACAAGGAATTGAGAAAGACCAAGTGGGCAGCCACCACAACTAGTTCACAAACAAATGGAAGCATTGGGAGTGGAACATGACACAAAAACAAAACATGTTTTCCATATTCATAAATACCAAGGTGTTTAAGCATCAGGTAAGGCATCTCTTGATAATAATATGAGAGATAGAGACAAGTAGCATACCGTTATTCAAGAGAAGTGGACTTCTTTTTTTGCATTTGACAACATTCATCCACTTTACACCCCAATTTTAGTAACTTAGGATCTCTACCTTCATTAGGAATATTGTAGGAAGTTGGCCTCTTGGAAATACATGAGAGGACATTTAGAAATCTAAAAGAATTCTAGAGACTTGCTATTGCTTGAATTGTGAATCATTCCAATTAGTAACAACCGCAGAGCCTCTATACACAATTTTGAATTATCAACCTTCTTACATTGGAGGAAAAATCTATCCCTAGAAAAGAGGCGTGTCTCGGGCCATGCCACCATCAATTATTAGCTCTCTAAGAGGCTTGAAGTTGTGCACCCTCTTGGTAGCTTCTCATTCATTACAACATATAAATTCTAGATATCCAATTGGCATGTCACTATAATTGAACATAGTAGGAAACATAGTGAATAGGAAGTTAGACAACCTGTCATAAAAAGAATCCTACAATAATACACCAAATAGAACATCTTGCTAATTCAGTTAAACAATTATGTGAAAATCTAAATTGGGAGAGAGAAAAACATTGATGCTTGCATGGGACTGTGGGAGGGACCAACAAGGGAAACAAACTTCGAATAGAAAATGCGAAGCCTTAAAGTTTGTAATTGTTGTCAGTAGCTGCCCCCTAGTCAAGTTTTCAACAAAAATGTTCAGTATAGGGATTCTCTAGTAGCTCAACTTGTAGAAAATTTCAACAATATGACAATTTATACTCATAAAAAGAAGATTAAATGTAAGAATAATGTGTTGGGAATAGATGAAACTTATTGAATATATGGATACAATAGGGTGAACTCCACCAGCTTCCATTTTTGGAATCCAAACCATTATGGATCAAAGATGAATCTCTCCATCTATTAATAAATAGGACCTATGGGAAATCTTGAATTGATGTCTCATCATTGGATTTAGAACTAATGTATAGCTCTGAAACCATGGTAGAGTTCTCCTTCAGTTGCCAAATACCACTGGAGCTTAGGTGAGGTCTTGGTGATGTGGGAAAGTCATGGATTCTGGAATCTTTACATGAAAATATACAGGAGATATATTGAAAGAAAGGACAGGCCATCTGAGAAGAAACACATCTTAAAGTATACCATCAATCATGAGTTGTTTGAGAGTGAGGAGTCTTTGAAGGCCTCACTCAAATAAGGGATGTCTTTGACATTTCTCACTCTTCAATCTCAGGAAGGTACATCATCAACTAGAACCTTAGGAATGTGAGTCATCATGGGACAATTTGTTTATGTTCTTTATTCTTTTCTCACCAAAGGGGATTGAAAGATATGTAGTTTCAAGGACAAAAGATGTAGCCAGTAATGAGAGCATCAAACAATCCTTCTCTAATGCAAACCACAAATTTTAGTAACTTGTGATCTCCACAATTTATAGCACAAGGAAGCTGGCATGTTGGAAAGATGTGACATGACATTTAGAAATAGGCAAGAATTCTAGAGATCATTCCAATCATTAAGGAATCCAAAGCCTTATAATTTGAATAGGGCATCTACTTGGCATGGATAACGCACCTATCTTGGGACAAAGACCACATGTTGAGCACCAAGTCAATTATCAACTCTCTATGAAACTAGAGATACAAGGTACTAATGTTAGTACAAATTACCTAGTAGCTCTTCTTCTTTTACTGGTATTAGGGCAAATCCTTGTGAAAACCCTCAATCTACAAATTACCAAGGACATGAGATCATGTTGTAATCTTACCTCCAATCTCTGGTTGCAAATAGATTATTTCTTTCAATTAACAATCTTTAATGCTTTCACTTCTATCATAGGATATGCAATTTGGGAAAACATGTAAGATTTATAATATTAAGAATATGCAAGGAATTGATGAAGGCCATGAATCTACTTAAAATAAAAAAATAAAAAATAAAAACAAAGATTTTTTCACCCATGAATACCGTAACCAACTTCCAAACAGCATTAGGTATTACAATAACCAAATGTTCCTTAGGTATTAAAGATAAAGTTCAAAGTTACCGAGAGTGCATTTTTTTACCCATGCATAAATAAAAAGAAAATAAGAACGCATACCATATAACTCACAATTGTGTCAAGTATGAGTTCAGTTTATGTTCATGCACAATTGCATTAAGTATTTGAAAGCTAAATAAGGTTATGTGCAATTCAAAGAATACCATACAATGCTCACAACTTATCATAAAATGAGAAAGTTATCTTTCTTCTAGTCGTAAGAGTTTGTGCTCTTTGAGCCTCTAACTTGCACAACTCAAGATAGCAGGACATGCCAAAAAGTCTCATTCACCTTAAACATTCTTCAAATCTGCAATATAAATCTTGATAAGAAAATTTTCTACAAATATAACATGTTGCAAACAAATAACAATATGTTAGTTTAAAATTGAAGAGCATTTCAAACCAAACAAAATAGAAAAAATTTCAATGTTTATCACTCACCTAAAAACTTGTATGTTGGATAAAGTTCATGCTAATGAATCCTGACAATTGTTTGCAATCAAAATTTAGTAATGATTTATATCAAAAAAAAATTACAAAATTATTTAACAATGTTCCATGAAAAACACATTGTACATTGATTGAGAAATTAATATGAAATCCACTAATTTGAAAGACATTAAAAATCATATGTTGTCTTGAGTTCTCCATGTATCATAACGGATGCAAGTTGCTATTCGAGCCACCACAATCAAAGAGTACGAGACTTCTTAGCATGGAAGGCATACCAGATTTCAAACAAGGCTCTTAACTTTCCAAGAGACATAAGAACATGGTGTGTTGTATAAACTGTAGAATAAATAAATGGAAGTTAGACAAAAATGCACTTGCTACTTATTTTTTTTTAATCATCTATGAAATAAATAAAGAGGTGTTACTTGCATTCAATCCAAACTTGTACGTGGTCTCCAATGTGAAATCCAAATCTTATTTTGTCAACACAATAAGAGCATTAAACATACAACAAATTGAATCCTTCCTTTTGACAATGTGAAAACCTGAAAGAAATGACTCGGGATCATAAATAATTATACAATAAAGAAAACTTTCATTATTCTTTCTAAAAGAAAAATCTATTATTTCCTTGATTACGGAAGATAGATATTTTGACATAAAGTGCACTTATTAAGGTAAACTTTGTGCATTATACATTGAAATTAGAAATTTTTATTTAAATCCAATTAGAAAGGTACCATAAAAGATGAATAATTGAAATGAAGACATCCATGCCAATTTGTAACTGTTGTCAAATAACACCCTCCCTTGACATTTTACATCCCATGCCTGCATGTCAAATCTCCAACTAAGACTACTCAAAGAGCACCTAAAAGAAAATTACCAAGATTTCATCACATGCAAAACTCAAGATGCTAACATTGAACCATGGAAGAGATCGATAAGAAACAAAATACCCACCCATAAGTTTGTAATTATTGTACTCAAAACCCGCTTCCTAGTCAAACTTTCAACACAACTCCATGGAGACTTTCACAAATAGTTAAGCCACTGGTAGAAAACAACATCAATATGAGAAATTGACAAGGTACTGTGCAGATAAAAGAGTATAAATGTGTGTTGAGAATAAGAGTTACATGAAGCCCTCCCAATGACTGCACAAATCCTTGTTGCAATTTGACAAGCTCTAAAATCCCAGAAACTCTTAACTCATTGAATGAGGTGAGTTCAATTCCACTTCTCAAGACCGTCTCATTACATTCATCGACTATTAATTTCTTGAGAGATGGTAGCCTTAGAAGTGTAAACTCCAGTTTTCGACAATTTCCAACAAAGAGCTTTGTTAGAGAAGGTAGGTAAGTGGGTAATTTCTTAATCAATTTAGGGCAAGACAAAATTGTAAGCTCTCGGAGGCAAAGGAATAAAGACTTTGTGGGGGAAGACCAATCCTCCTAATACTCCCATCCTGACATATTTTCAAAAGATAGAGACTCTAGTGATGGGAAAAACTTTGCAAAAAACATGTCTCTCCATAAAACTTCGTACCCACATTTGTTACTCCATCAAAATACTTATCACCAACATCTTCCATTTTCCTATTATCTTTTGATTGCTGAATTAACCCCTCTGCCATCCACATGAGGATTAACCCTTGCTTTGTAAACTCAAAATCCTGGGAAAAATTGCGCAATAAGTAAAACACCTCTTTAAATGTGAAGACAGATGATAGTAGCTCAATCTCAAGGCAGGGATGATGTCACATTCCTTTTCTGTGAAATCCCATACTTTGCTGTACAATACTCTTTCCCATTCACATTCACGTAGTTCAGAGCGCAAAAGGCCACCAAGGGCTCTTGATGCTAAGGGCGAACCTCCACACTTCTCTACAATTCTCTTGCCAATTGATTCCAAATTTGGGTGCTCATCGATATTCATATGTTCAAAAGCATGTATTTGAAATATCTTCAAACAATCATCATAAGGTAACTGTTTGAGCTCATGTAAGTTCTTATGTCCTCTCATCTTGTTTGCAACATCATTATTGCGAGCTGTGACTAGAATTTTGCTTCCCTGTGCTCCCACCCAGAAAGGGGAGCATAGCCTGTCCAACTCAAAGTAATCATCATTCCACAAATCATCCAAAACTATCAAAACAAAATTTCCCTTCAATTCCTTCCTCAAATTTTCTTGGATTTGATGCAAGTCTTGTGAATCACTGCTTTGAGAATTAGCCACCGAATTGAGAATTGTCTTTGTTATTCTCACTGCATCGAACTGATCTGAGACACAAACCCAGTCTTTTTTTTTTTTATCAAAATGCTTGGTTATGGTCTCATCGTCATCGTACACCGGTCTTGCCAGTGTGGTCTTACCCATCCCACCCATGGCCATGATGGAAACTACAGAAAAATTGGTTTTACTGGGTTCATTCCTAAGCAGCATACCAATTATAATATCTTTTTCTGTCCCCCTGCCATTGACCTGAGGTTCATAGACTAGAGATGCAGTGACTGGCCTTCCCCAAGCAGAGTTGGTTATCGCAGCCACATTTTCTAGACGAAGCTCAGATTTTTGAGCTGAAATATCTCGTAAGCGGCGAGTGATTTCCCACACCTTGGACCTCATGTTAATATAACGCATAACCTCAGTAGGATTGAAAATGCCAAGACAAGTGGAGATGAGCTTGCGTACCTTGCTCGACCTGCCTTGATGATTAGCTTCTTTGGCCGTGAGCTCCCGTTGCAAAGCTTCGTAGGCGAACTCATCCAAGATGTCCTCCATATCATAATCCAAATATTTCAGATTGCCCAGCCACTCTTTCACAGGGCGATCCGTGATCTGCTTGTCCTCCGCGTCATTAAGGTCTTCACAAATATCCGACAATTCTATCTTCCATTTCTTGAGATCAGAGTACACCCATTGTTGGCGTGCAAAGTCTAGCAAATCAGTAGAGGCCAACTTGTCAAACAAGAGGCCGATGGCAGCAGAAAGAAGAGCGTCTCCCACAGCTTCCATGGTTGGTTTGTACTTTGTTTGCAGAGAGAGAGAGAGAGAGCGAGCAAATCAAGCAGTGGGTAAAAAAGTGAAGCAGAAAGAAGGGGGTCTGTTCTGTGAAGGCTTTAAATATTAGAAACTCATAAAACATTTGTTTTATGAATTTATTATATGCACCCATTTTTTCGGGAAAAGTATGTTATGGGTCTTTGATATGCAAATAACTAGGATTTGAGAACCCGAGTTTAAATACAATGGTCCCAAAAATAATTTGGATTTTGAGCACTCTGGGTTGAGGTGTAATTTCATACCCAAATTGCCCTCCCCATTCAACCATGTCAGCGTCCACATCTGATAAACCAAAAAAAAAAAAAAAACCAAAAAACAATACATCCCTCCTCACACATTTCTCTGTCTTAAGTTTCTCTCCACCGAAACTCAAATACCCCATATGTTCATCTCCCTCTCAAAACCCACCATTTTTGAAACCCTAACCTCCGCCTGGTCTTCCTCTCAATCTGAAAAACCTAAATCCCGTGAAGCCTAACCTGCTATTTTCCTATATATCCCCGAAATCTCTAGAATCCCGGGAAACCAACCCTAACCTATTCTTTGTGAGTCAACAACGTAGATCGAAGAATTTGGGGAAACTATAGCTGCTCTCTTCGTCTCTGTCTACAAATCCAGCTCCGAATCTCTATCTTCATCACCATCATCAGGTGATTATCTTCTTGACTAGTCATTTGAATCATGTTTCTCTCCCTCGTTTTCTGTTTTTGTTGATGTATTTTTTGTGTTGATTTATTTATGGTTTATTTGTGTTGGTTTATTTTCACATTGATGGAGGGGAGATTATGTAGGGTTTCAACATTTTTGGAATCTAGGTATTATGATTCGATTTAGGTTTTGAGTGGTGCACATTTGGAAACAAATAGGCTATAAATTTCTTTGGGGAAGTTGTGTTCTAGGAGGTCCATATAAACAGATCCATAAAATACAGGGATGGAAAAAAAAAGCAATTTTTTTTGTTTTCCTTGGGGGTTTTGCAAGGATTTTCTCGGAAAAAAAAAACATTTACCTTTAAAATCCACCAACAGCAATCTCGAAGGCTAGGACTCCAACACTAGACTTTTTCACCACTAGTTTGGTGGTGGGTGTTGTAGTTCAGACTGCATCAAAACTGTGAGATATGGCGGTCTTGACTTTGATGAGCCATGTTTCTAGAGCCATGGTTAGAGGAAGAAGAAGAAAATTAATTAATGAGATCAAAGTTTGGGAGATAGGGTTGGGATTGATCAGAGAGACAAGAAAACAGAGACAGGAAGAGGAGAGGAAGAGGGAAATAATTGAAGAGTGGAGTTGCAGAGATAAGGCTAAAAGAAGAGCATGAAGATGCAGGCGTGAGGCTCGTGGGATGTTCAAACCATTTCAAATACTCTAATAAGAAAGAACCAGAGAGATAACCCGAGAGAGAGAGAGATTGCTTTGTTTAATATAAATCCCATAACCACACTCATAGAGAGAGCGTGTGGGCTATTCAAATAAAAGGGTCCCTTTTGTCCTATATGTTTAGGGCACCACTCTCTCTGGAAGAGCGTAAAGCCCTTCACTCCTAAGGTACCTCTCTCTCTGTCCCTCTCTAATATCAGCTTAGTGGGCAAAAGATACTTTTATGGCATGTTTGGTTGCCAAAAAAAAAAAACACTTTTTCTTTGACACTTTTTCCTTCAACAATCAAGCTGTGCCATCCATCATTATGCTTGGAGTATTAATGATTATTTTACATGTAAAAGAAAATGTAGAACATGGAGGAGGGAGACTACTGAGTGTGAATCTTTTTTTCTAGTTGTGTTGAGTCTTTTCAGAGATTCTGATTCAACTGATCAGGAGGTGTAGGCATGTAGCATCCATCATCATCGCTCATTTCTTATGTACTACTTTATATTTGTGTAGGGGGTGTAATTAGTAATTACTTACTTTCATTGCTCTCTCATGGTCTGTACCAAACATTTGATATGGAATTTCATTTTATTGGGGCTTCTGCCTATTTCTTCTTTCAGATTCCAGACTAGGGTTTGTGAGTTTTTCTTAGTTCAATTTCATTTCACTGGGGTATATGAGTTAAGCCTTGTTTGTTCTTTCTCTCCAAAGTCATATTGCAAGATGTTTTTGCACTATGTATCTTTAAAGTGAAGTTTAATTTTTCTAATATTTTATTTGACTGTAGAAAGTCAAAATCTTGAATTTTTAAGACTTAAGATAAAACTACAAAACTCAAAAAAAAAAAAAAGACCTAAATATAAAATAATGAATCATTCTTTGTTACTCTCTTAAATTTATCTAGTTGTTATGAGATGGTCAGTACCCGAGTTGAGTCGACTCATCTCGGTTTGGTTGTAAAAGAAAGTAAAATAATAGACCATTCTCAAGTACATAACAATGAGATGGTTTGTGATTGAAATTCAGCCTTTAATAAATGGTATGTTACAAAAAGTGCCTTTTTTCCCTGGTTAGTTTGTTTTTGGGCATATTAATGCCCATTGGAGCTCTCTTTTGGGCCCTTATGCTTGAAGTATTATCAAACCACAAGAAAGAAAATAATAATTCACTTTAATTGATGTATAATTAAAATCTCCTGCACTAAAGTATTTCAAGTTGTTCATAAATATTCTAACAATGATCATTTGAGATCAAAATATCCTTTAATAATTATTTTATTTGTACTTAAAGGTCCTTTCTTATACTATACATTATAAAGATTAAAGAGTCATGACAGTTTGTTATCATGGATTTATCTTTCTAAATTCTTTCTGGGTGTACTATGAATTAATAATGTTTTAAACATAGAATAAATAATTTATCATGATAGGACAACTTTTAGCAGGTAGAGGCATGGCTTTAGTGGCTGATCACCCTACCATTACATGCATACTTGTCAACCATTTTAGATTACGATATATTGACAACCCTCATTGTGTCATGGCACATAGGACCAATCATATAGGACATATTAGAAAATTTTGATGTAATTTTGAAATCAAATCATTAAATCATGGAGGGGTTTTTCTTAATTTCTAATAAGAAACAAAAAATTCACTATTATGAATATATTTTTCTCCTAATACCTACTTGAAGAAGTGACTGGAATTACCATCTTAAGTTATTAAGTTGGAAATGACATAATATTCTTTTAAGATTGAGAGAAGAAAGGGAATGATGGATAATGTACATACAATGTATTGGGGATGGGAGAATACATAAATATAGGGAAACCCCACTTATTCATTCATTCACATCACATGGATAGTGGGAAAGGTGCAATTGGGATTTTTGGAGGGTTATAAAATTGGTGCCAAGAGGGAGAGTAAGAGGAAGGTGTGGAGGTTTTTTTTTTTACTACTACCATTGCTCTCTCTCTCTCTCTCTCTCTCTCTCTCTCTCTCTCTCTCTCTCTCTCTCTCTCTCTCTCTTTGGGTTTTTTACATTTGGCTTTTGCCTACCAATGGAAGGGCAATAAAGGATACCCTTGTTTATTTGTCGGAAAATAGTAGGGCAGCCATCCTACATTTCCATATCTTGATAGAAGTGCTTCAAAAACAATGTCTTCTTTCTCTCTCTCTCCTCCCTAATTCAACTTGGGGGGGGCTTCTTTTACTTTTTGTGATATGTTTTTAAGGGAAAGAAAATTATTAAACCAACTTGAGAGAAAAGAATAGTAAAATAACCAAGGGGGGAACTTAGGTTTATTTTTATTTTTTATATTTTTAAAAATGATAATAACAACTATAATCTTCAAGAATTCTCTTAATGTATGTTTTCTTTATTAATCTATCCCTTTTTATTGTTAAACATGCTTTATTTCTTTTTATCTCTTTCTTAATTTTTTAAAAATTATACTAGATAATAATTATAAAATAAATTATACTAACAAATAAAAAATTTTAAATTGATTTCTAAACCTTGTAACACAAAATTAAAGAATTTTTTAATTAATTTCTAACTCTTGTAGCTTAAGTGTTTTATATTTTTCTTAATTTTTTTTAAAATTATAATAAAATATAATAATTAATAGTTTCTTTATCTCTTTTTTAATTTTAAAATAAAATTTAAAGATAAATATAATAATTAATATTATATTAAATTTAAAGATAAAGATAAATTAATAGAATAAAAATATAAAGATAAATATCAAAATCAATATCTTAAAAAATCTAAAGATAAATGATAATAATTAATATACAAATTCAATTTTTCATATGAGAAAAAAATCTTACGAGACTTGGACATCTCGAGATTTCCAGAATTAAGACAGATACAAGTTGTTGCTTCCTGTTATAATTTATCTGGATTGCAATCATCAAGCACTAACTCCATTCACTGCATGTTTTGAGCCTTCAACATAAAACCCAAATTCCATTCTATCGGCCAAAAAAAAAAAAAAAATCACTAATAACTCCTCTGGAAACCATTTTATGTTGCTCAGATTATAAAATGTAGGATTTAACTGACTTCCATCATTGAAAATGAATTGATATAACTTTACAATACTAGTATATTCAGATTTTGACATGGCTGAAACTAATCCTGGAATCAAAAATCACATACACAAGTAGATATTTAACAGAAGAGGATCCAAAATCTCTTCAATTGATTATTGTATAAATGAATTAATCAAAATTTTTTGAGATAATTATGGGAAGATGAACCTTGTACCTCTGAGTTTCTTATTCTTCTTGAACAAAGCAATGACATCAAGTGTTGAGCACCCAGGAATCTCCCTTCCTCCACAGGCAAAGTCTGAACAATCTATCCTTTCTTCATATTCTACTTCCTTGCAAAAGTCAAAACATGAAGAAAATATCATCAAAATTGAGACAAAAATAAGTGCATCAACTATCTCAAGAAGAGATTTATGCCTACTGCTTACCTTTTGAAGAAGTCCACTTGGTTAGAGCACATTTTACATGGACGCCCAATCACTGCAAGCTACTGAACCAAAGGAGAGTTCAAACATCTAAAAAATTTAACGAACTCAAGTATCATAAAATACTTCATATGAATTCTAAATGATCTCATATCTAAAAAAACATTGGCATAAAATGATTGTTGTTTACCTTACACGTTTCTTCCATGCTCATAATCGAAACTTTGTTTATCATAAGAAATCTTCTATGCTCATCTTGATTACTTACAATGAACACTGAAATGAAAAGAAAAAAAACACAAAAATGATGATTAGTTTGGTTTGATAAATTTAGCACATATAATTTCCTTTTTCTTGCATGAGAAAGGAAAGAGTAAATATATATATATATATGAATTTAATAATTTTTTTAAATTAGCAATTATAAAACTATTTTGGTTCTCAAAAAATTATGGAAAAGTAGGGAAAAAATTTATGAACTTTTTCTCTTGTTTGATTATTTATCGGAAAATTGAGGGAAAAACAAAAATTTATGAGAAATTTATTTAACACTTCTGAGGAAACAAAAATATTTTAGATGTTGTCAAATCGATAATTTAAACGTGTTTAATCCCAATTAAATGAGTTTAATCATACACATGAAATTGTGAATAAAATTATTTAAAAGCATTGAAATTCAAGTCATTAAAGTTGTCCATAAAATTTGGTATATTGAAGCAAGAAAAAAACAAAGCAATTTGAATGACTTGCTAATAAAGCAGCTAACTAGAATATGCCCAAGAGTTGTTCAGTGCCCTCTATATAAGAAATAAACAGAGAACGCAAAAAAACTCAGAAAAAAAAACAAACAAACAAAAAAAAAAAAACAAACAAAAAACAGAGAATGAGATCTATATAACGTCATTCTTCCCCTTTCTCAAATTGACACCGTTTTTCAGTAAATGACCTCATTATAACTACAATAAGTGAAGTGATAATGTCATCTAATTAGTAAACCAAACCAAGTCAATAAACTAGAACTTCCTCTAGTATAAAGGTCTTGATACATTAGATATTGAATTTGTTGGATTAAAATCTCATTTATTGCACCTGGAAAGGTAGAAGTAGTAATGCTCATTTTTTATTGTGACAGATTATAGAGAAAATTAGACACTGGGAAAATACCAAGCCAGGAGCCATGTCAAGAACTGCTTTCTTGTTAAAAATTAAGTCCAATTAGAAAATTATAGTAGCGCGTAAGAGAAATTGAAAGTGGTTGGGAATGAGATGTAATACCTTATTTATTAATAGTCATATTATCTCCACAGTCGTGATGTGGGCAATCTTGGGCCAATCAACTCCTTCCTCCTTCGAGTACCTTTGTGTTAGATGTGGGCAAAACCGCACATGCAGTCGTGAAAGGGTGTGAGGCAATAGTCCTTCCCTTGGCAAAATCGACCGGAGGTTAGGGCAACGTATGATTTCTAGCTGTTCAAGAGAGGTGAGGGTTTGGAGAGACAGGGAGGCTAGGGATTCCAGATTCTGGAAATTTGAAAGGGAAAGGGAGGTGAGAGTTGTAGGAAAAAGAATCGAGTGGGGGTCATCCGAAAAGGAAGTTGCATCTGGAAACATGCTTCCAATCGAGAGGCCTTTAAGAGAGGTAAGTTTGGAAAGGCCCCATTGGGATAAGGGGGTCTTGATATTCTCGCAGTGAGAGATACTGAGCGCTGTAAGACGAGTGAGCTTTTTTATCTGAGGAAGCAACAATTCCAGATTTTCAAAATTTGCAATATCTAGATTTGTGAGGGTGTTGAGGCAATCTGGTAGGGTTTTGAGATTAGGATACCTCTCGATGGTTAAAGATTGAAGTGAATTATTAGTAGAGTGAAACATCTCCTCTGAAATTGACTCGAGGTGTTCACAATACCGAATGTGAAGTCGCTCAAGGGTGGAGGGAAACTTGCCTCTTGGGAAGGATGTGAGAGATGAACAATGCTCTATAGTCAGGCTTTGAAGAGCAGCAGCATATGTGGAATCGTAGTGCATTATTCCCTCTGGTAGAGACTCCAGCTTTTCACAACCCCTTATGTAGAGTTCCTTGAGAGTGATGGGTAACCTACCTCTCGGAAAACCAATAATAGAAGGACACCAACCCAGACTTAAGTATTCAAGGGCACACATGTCCATGGTGCTGGTGGTGGCGATGGAATTGTAGTGCATCATTCCTTCTGGAAGAGACTTGAGATTTTCACAAAACTTTATGCGTAGACTCTTAAGGGTGGTGGGTAATTGCCCTTTTGGAAAGCAAATGAGAGATGGACAGTTCCATATACTTAAGCATTCAAGGAGACACAAGTTGTTGCTGTCAGTACTGTCGTTCCTCATCTTCAACATCATGCCATCAGGTAGACACTTTAGACCTTCACAATTCTCAAGAATAAGATTTCTCAGCTTTGGTGGGAAACCTACATCTGGAAATGACGCTAGCTTTGGACAATCCTCGATTGTCAATTCTTCAAGGCATGTTAGACTCTGCCATCCATTTGGAAGCCTCTCTAGTTTATCACATCTACTTATTTCCAAAGACTGAAGATTGCATCCCAAGGATACAAGTTGATCACAATCTCTAATCTCAAGAGAAAGAGAGTTTTCCGATCCAAAACCATCCTCCCACAAATATTCGAGTTCTTCACATTCCGATACTTTCAAAACCCGAAGCCCTTGCAAAAATTGCACAAATCCTTCATGCAATTTGATAAGCCCTGAAATCCTAGAAATTGTTAACTTGGTGAGTGAGGTGAGGTCATTTCCACTGCTCAAGACCGCCTCATTACATCCTCTTACTTGTAATTCCTTTAGCAGTGGAAGTCTTGAAAGTGGAGACTCCAATTTTGGACAAAAGTCAACAGAGAGCTTTGTAAGAGAAGGTAGGTAAGTGGGCAGTTTCATAATCAATTTGGGGCAATCCACAATTGTAAGCTCATGGAGACAAGGGAATAATGACTCTGTTGAGGAAGACCAATCCTCCCAGTGCTCCCATTCTGACATGCTATTAAAATGTAGAGACTCTAGTGATGGGAAAAACTTACCTGCAGAAACACGAGTCTCTCCATAAAACTCTGCACCCACTTTTTTTACTCCATCCATTCCTTGGATCCTCAACTGTTTGAGCGATGGCAACTGCCCCAAGCATGGTAAAGACGTGCACTTTCTGCAATCTATGAGACTTAGATCCACCATCTTAGAGAACGAGGCATCCCCTATCCAACGTGGGAATTCTGGACCACCATACAACTGAATGCAGAGTTTGTTCAGATTCAAACAAGGTCGTAGAGAGTCAAGGACATCCATTTGATTCCTTTCATTCCCTGAACCATCCAACTCAGAACTCCACTGCATTATCAAGCTTTCAAGGTTATGCTTCAATTTTAAATCGGCATCCCTTGCATCTTGAATATTCACCACATTTTCCAATTTCGAAATGCAAAGTTCTCCTCGCAGATGTGATATGTCCTTCAACTCCTTGATTGTCAAACCTTTTTTTTTGTCCACAATGAAATTAGACAATATCCGCAAATCTTTTAGTTTGCCCATTCGTATAGGCATTTCTTGTAATTTTATTGCACCAGCAACGTCAAGATGTCGAAGATTGATTAGGTTACCGATGCTAATAGGCAACCTGATAAGCTCTTCACAGTATGATAATTTCAATGTCTGAAGGTAAAAAAGATTACCAATTGAATCGGGTAACCATTTTATACTGGTGTGGGACAAATTAAGGTATCTCAAATGTTTCAACTTACCAAATGAATCTGGTATCTCACTTATCTTGTAATAAGCCAATGAGAGCACCCTTAAGTGCCCTAACCTTGGTATCAATTCTTCAAGCACCTTATTACTTATGAAGGTATCAAACCGTGTTGATTCATCAATCGGCAAAGCTATGAACGTGCGCAAGTGCTCTTTCTTATGAAACGTTTCAAATTTTTTAAAGATATCATATTCATGACGGATGAATGATGAATGACGAGTATTTTCAGGAACGGAGCGTTGCAAATCATTCCACAACCCATCATCCAAATGCAAGCATGTGTCTCTAGCAATAGATTTAGCTAGATCGTTGATAAGATCATGCATAACGAATCGTGATTTATTGCTATTGGATGATTGGAAAAATGACCTTGACAATAGTTCACAAAAATAATCATCACCAAGATCTTCCATTTTCTCATCCTCATTTGATTGTTGAATTAGCCCCTCCGCCATCCACAAGAGGATTAGCTCTTCCTTCTTAAACTCATAATCTTGGGGAAATAATGCGCAATAAGCGAAACACCTTTTTAAATGTGAAGGGAGATGATTGTAGCTCAATCTCAACGCAGGAAGAATACCACACTTATCATCAGGTAAATTCCATATTTTGCTAGCTAGTATAATATTCCACTTATCTTCTCTGTGTTCACTGCGCAGAAGACCACCAAGCGCTTTTGCTGCCAAGGGCAGGCCTCCACATTTCTGTACAATTTCCTTTCCGATCAATGCCAAGTTCGGATGCTCATTGACATTTCTGTTTTCAAAAGCATGTTTTTTAAACAACTCCCAACAATCATTGTCAGACAAATGTTTTAGCTCATAAAAGTTTTTATCTCCTCCCATCATAGTTGCAACATTTTTATTACGAGTGGTGACGAGGATCTTGCTTCCCGGTGCTCCCTCCAAGAGAGGGTAGCGTAGGCTGTCCCATTGATCATATTTCTCATTCCACAAATCGTCAAGAACAATCAAAAATCTTTTTCCCTTGGTTTCGTCCCTCAGTTTGCGTTGAATTTTATGAAAGGCCAGCGAATCATTGTTGCCTGGAGCAATGTCCTGTAAAACTGCCCTGGTTATGGTCTCCACATGAAATTGATCAGACACACAAACCCAAGCTTTTAAAGCAAAATGTTTGAATGTCTCCTCATCATCGTACACTAGACCTGCCAGCGTAGATTTTCCCATCCCACCCATGGCCACGATCGAGACTACAGACAGATTGCCACCGAGGGATTCTTCACTAAGCATGGCTAGTATCTTGGTTTTATCTTCATCCCTGCCGTATACCCCAGGTTCGAATACGAAAGGTGGTGGAGGGGTTGGGCTTTGAGTAGCTGCTCTGGCGCCTTCGATCTGCACTTTGAGCTTTTCCAAACCAAGCTTAGCCTTCTGAGCTGAAATTTCTTCTAATCGGCGAGTGATGCCCTCTATCTTGAACCCCAGCTGAACATTCCGCGTGGCCTGAATTGGAGTGAAACTAGTACAACAAGTGGGGATGAATTTGCATACCTTGCTTGTGCTGGCCGCATCACCATCCGCCACCAACTTTCTTCTCATCACTTGGTAGCCAAACTCGTCCAAGACGTCCTCCACATCATAAGCCAAATCCCTGAGATGTGCGAGCCATTTTTTCACGTCCTGCTTAGTGATCTGCTTGTCCTCAGCATCGTCGAGCACTCCACGAATCTCCAACAGTCTTGTCTCCCATTTCTTGAGCTTGGTGTGGACTTGCTTTTGGCGTGCGTACTTCAACAAATCAGAGGAGGCCAGTTTGCTGAACAAGAGTTCAAGGGACACAGAAAGAACAACCTCTCCAACAACTTCCATGGTGATCAGTTTGCAGAGAGAGTGACTAGTGAGAGACAGAGAAAGGGGAAGAGGAAGATGAAAATGGAAGCCTGAGAGCAGGATTAGTAAGCCATGTGCACCACACAAAATAAACAAATCAAAATCTCCACTATATTATTTTGCAGACAGCTGTCATATTTTAATAGATTTAGTCTAACTGAGAGAAGGCAATTTATTAAATTATTGGAAGGTGCATGCACGTGAAACATGAGTCATGACCATTGTTACAATTATATTTTTTAAAAAGAAAAAAAATCATTA